>NW_005200670.1:195735-235019 GCF_000372725.1 Emiliania huxleyi CCMP1516 | reverse complement strand
TCTCTCTCACAAGGCGTTGTCAAGGCTCATGAGTCATGTAGAGATGTACTCAGCAGCTCAGTGCAGGCGTGGGAAGCGGAAGCGCGCAGCGCAGAGCGGCGACCTCCTCCTCTTACCAGCTCCTCTACTATGGACGCCCATGATGGCGAGGGCCCCGACGAGGAGGTGGCGAGATGGCGGTGCGAGATGGCAGCGGCTGCCATCACCGACACCGTTGCGACGAGCATAGCCGGAACGCATAGATTGCGCAAGAGGGCTGTGCGCAGGCCAGCGCGGTGGCGTCCACCAATGCCAACACTGGCAGCCTCAATTCGCAGACTGCCATGGACCAGGCACGCCGGGCAGCAGAGGCGTGTAGAAGTCAGAGACACGCCCGGCTCTCCGCCGCTAGCTGTCTTGTGAGGACCGAAGTCTCTCCCTCCTCCGTTCCAAGTCCTGCTCCAGCGCCGCACCCGTCGGCACCTTTGACGCCCTCTGTGCTGCACGAATGGCCTCATACCGCTCGATCGCGGCTTGCTTACTCGCTGCTCTCTCCTCGGCGCTTGAAGAGGGCTCGCTCTGTTGGCGGTTCTGAAGCCCGGAGATGTAGCCTGCCGAGCCTGCCAGAACGGTTAGCGCCCCAAGATTGAGCAAGTATCTGGCCGCCGAGCCCGCCATCACTCTCTCTCTCCTGTTCGCGCGCGAGCCGATCCGAAAGTCCGCAACGTCCCTTCACACGTGGCAAGGCTGCTGGGGCGCCCGCTCCATCAACTCGTACGTAGAGCTCCGCCCGGACAGCCTCGTCCCGCGCCCGAGATGCTATCGTCCTTCTCGCCGTCGGCCGAGGCGCACCGCCTGGTCAGCCACCACCGTCTCAACCTCACCATCATGCCCGTGGAGCACACGGCCTCCTCTCGTCGATTTGCCGACTGCTTGGCCGGCGTCTCCTCCGCTGTGTGTGCGCACCGCCGTGCGCCCATGCGTGCCGCGCATCACGACACGAGGCCATGTTGGACGGCAGGCGGGACCATGCTCTCTCTCGAAAGCGTCCGCCAGCGCTCGCCTCCCACCGAGTCCACCTCCACGGAATCCGCGTTTGATATGGTGCCACAGCCACCATCGGCTACATTCCGCTTTGCTCCTCACCTGCTTCTCGGATGCAACCACTCTCTATTCCACGACAAGCAGGCCCGAATCGGCGTGCTGCCCTGGGCGCGCGGCCTGCAGAGGAGCATTGGCCTGCTGAACTATTGCCGCACCGGCCAACATCGGGGCGGAGGATTGCCGCCGGCGCCGGCACCGGCGGTGACTCTCGATGTTAGTGAGGTCCTATTTGCAATAATGACGAGCGGCCCTCTTCTCGCGACGCGGGCGCGGCACCTTGAGCGTGTCCTCTATCAGCAGGGCGCCAGGCACGTCGAGCTATTTGCAGAAATAGAAGCAGAAAACACGACGCGGCTGCCAGAAGCGGCACGGCTGCAGGAGCTGCTGCAGTGCAATACCCGCCGAGGTGGCTGCCAGGGAGGCGTGTTGCATGTCGCGCAGAAGCACCTCGAGCTACTCTGGACGCTTGGCTCCCGAGCGCGGAGGCCGCATCTGCCACGGTGGGTGGTTGTGGCCGACGATGATACCTTCCTCTGGGTCAATCGCTGGGTCAAGGCGCTGGCAAACTTCAACGACACGCGGCCGCTCTTCGTTGGAGGCGGTGGGGCGCGGACACACATGTGTGGCCCGAGGCTGTGCGACAAAGCGCGCTACGTGAGCCAGTGGCGCTTCATTCCACAGGTGAACACGCACGGCGGCGGGATGGGGTATGCCCTCACCATGGCCGCGCTCCGTCGGATGCGCCACGCGCTTGCGCGCGGCGCATGTCTTGACACTAGCTTCGGCGACGCAGCCACGGGCTTCTGCGCCGCAGTGGCCGGAGTGCAGCAAGTGCTTCTGCCGGGAGCGATGATCAACAGCAACGCGGCTGATCTCATGCGGGCGGCGTCGCATCATCGCGTGAAAATGAACGTGTCGTACTATCGTGACCGACTCCTGCCGATCCGCGGGGAGCTGCTCTCCTACCACAAGCTGCTCCAGCAGAGCGGCAGCGAAACCATGCTCTGTTGGGCGACCCACGGAGAGTGCGACAAGCGATGTGCCGGACTCGCCACAGCGGCCGCTGCCTCTCGCAGGTCAACGTCGCTCGCGCTCGATCCCTTATTGAACACCACTCACCAGTAAGAGTAACGGCTAAAGAGATAGGATTGGCTTCACAATCATCGTACATCGATGACAGTGTGCCACGGCACGCACCGCAGGCCCGCGTAGTACACAGAGAGCCCTAACCGCGCATAACGTATATAGATACCACACCCGTGCACTGCTGCACAGTAAAAGGTAGGGTAAGAGCGGTAAGAGGTAAACGTCTCCACACACACAAAGTGGTGGGGCAAGGGGGGGCGACCCTCGCATCTCCACGCCCGGGACACGGGCAGGAGCCCCACGGCATTCAAAGGGCAAGCACCGGCCCGGTGGGGTGCCGTGGGTGAGCAACCTGGTCCTGCAGACCTGCA
The DNA here is from genome assembly GCF_000372725.1 of Emiliania huxleyi CCMP1516. Classification (NCBI taxonomy): domain Eukaryota; phylum Haptophyta; order Isochrysidales; family Noelaerhabdaceae; genus Emiliania; species Emiliania huxleyi. The sequence continues at coordinate 232,479 of NW_005200670.1, read as the reverse complement.
CCCCAGTCCCCACTTCCTCTCCCTCTCCCAGACACAAGTCACAACTGTGGGGGGTTGCTGCAGTACTCAGGTAATTTCTCGGTGCATCGTGTGTAACGTAATACGTACAAACACAGGTATTTTACAAAGTAGAGTAACCGGGCGGCGGCAGAGCAGCTGAGCTCTCCCGGCCCCACCTCCCCGCACCCGCAGCGCGCGCACCCGCAGCGCACACACAAACGGGTCAGAACGTACACATGCCGTCAGATCAGATCACGAGTCAGAGAGGGCGGGGACTCACGAACCGCACGGGCGGGCGAGGTCGTACGAGCCACCACACGCATCATGCAAACGAGAGAGAGCAGGTGCAGATGTAGACAAGCCGTGCAACCGGCGACAAGCGGCCCCGTCTCAGGCGATCTGCGTCACGGCGTCGAGGGGGCGCCCCCCCACAAGCCGCTTCTTGAGCGGCGGCTCCTCGGGCTGCACGTCCAGAGCGGGGCCCCGCATCTCCACGAACACCTTCTCATCCGCGGCGGCGACCACTTCGCGCGGCATCGTCGCGCGCCACGGGAAGAAGGGGGCGAGGAAGGGGTGGCAGAGCGCCTCGGAAGGGGTGAGGCGGCGGCGAGGGTCGTACTGCAACATGCCTGCCCAGAGAGCGCGCCACAGGGTGAGAGGCCAGAGTGGTGGTGGTGGGCGAAGGGGATGAGTGGGTAGGTTTGGGAGGGGGATTGGGGGGGGGGGGGGGGGGCGATCGGGCTCGGGTGCGCGTGCCGGTGACGAGGTCAAGAAAGAGCTGCGCCTGGCTGCTGCGCGGCGCGCCAAGCCGCTCCGTCAGCCGCGCGCGGAGCTGCGTCGGCGGGAGGGGTGGCGGCTGGTGCGCCACGAGGTGGTGCAGCTCGGCGTGGTACTTCGCGCCGTCAAAGAGGCCCTGCGGTGGTCGGCCAAGCAGCTGCGCAACCTGCCGCCGCGAGGGCGAGGCGGGGGGTGGCGGGTGGCGCGCCCAGAGATGGGAGACCGAGGGCTGAGGGGCGGCGGCGAGGCAGCCTGCTCTACGCTAGAAGGGGCCGACGATGCGCGCTCCATCGGGGGGCGGGGGGGAGGAGGGTGGACGGACCTGCACCGCGAGCCCGCCGCGCGACGCGGCCTGGAGCAGGTAGCGGCCGGCGAACAGCTCGCAGAGAGTGACCCCGAGCGACCACATGTCGATCCCAAAGCCGAAGGGGGCGCCGAAGATGACCTCCTGCGCTCGAGCGGGCAGCGCCGTCGCGCGCGCACGCGGCTCGACCTGTGTCTCGGCTGCATCTCGGCTGCATCTCGGCTCTCTCTCGGCTCTCTCTCGGCTCTCCCGGCTGCATCTCGGCACTGTCTTGGCTCTCTCTCGGCTCTCTCTCGGCTCTCCCTCGGTCCGGAGCTCGGTATCTCGGCTATATCTCGCGCCGGAGCTCGGTATCTCGGCTATATCTCGCGCCGGAGCTCGGTATCTCGGCTCTCCCTCGCGCCGGAGCTCGGTATCTCGGCTATATCTCGCGCCGGAGCTCGGTATCTCGGCTCTCCCTCGCGCCGGAGCTCGGTATCTCGGCTCTATCTCGCGCCGGAGCTCGGTACCCCAGCGTCTGGACGTCGAACGTGTCGTAGTACGCCTTTGACTGTCTCGGCGAACGACCGGCTGAGAGAGGCGGCGGCGGCAGCCGCGGGCACCGCCGTCTCGCCTCTCGCTCGGCGGCCTTGCCCTCGACCTCTCGGGCGGTGCCTCGGGATCTCGGCGGTGCCTCGGCGGCATCTCGGCTGCATCTCGGCTGCATCTCGCGCCTCGGCCGGCGTCATTGCGTTTGAAAAGTCGATGAGCCGCACGCGGTTGCCGAGGTCGACCTCGCCGCCGCCGCCGCCGCCGCCGCCGCGGTCCGCCATGAGGTTGTCGGGCTTGAGGTCCGCGTGGATCACCTGTCCACGCCGCGCCGTGTGAAGAGCCCCTCTGTCACGGGGCTGCTTGCGCTGCGCCGGGCCGGAGGGACGTACGTCATGCTGTCGGAGGTATGCGAGGGCGCCGAGCAGCCGCGCCGCAAGAGGGCGGAGCACGTCCAGGCCCAGCCGCGGCGGCAACGAGGCGGCTTCGTCGACACGCTCGACCGACTCGAGCGAGCCTACGGACCCGCCGGCGGCGGCGGCAGAGGGGCGGGGCTGCGTGAGACGGCGCAGGGGTGGCAGGCGGCTGGAAACGCGGAGGCGCCGCGCCGGGGCCGCGGCCGGCGAGCGGCGGCGGCGGCGCCGCGCCCGGGGGTCCACAGAGGCGGCAGCGGGCCGCCTCGTGATCCAGGGTGGCGAGGAGGGGCTGCAGGATGCAAAAGTGGCACCCGACCTCGAAGCAGGACGTCGCCCCGGCAATCGGGACGTGGACGCCCTCCGCGTCCTGCCGCTTGCGGAGGAGGCGCATCCGCGTGTACTCCTGCGCGCCGAGGATCCAGTGCTTCGCGTTGAGCACCTTGATGGCGACGAGCGGCTGCCGCCGCCCATCGGCCGCCCGCTCGCACTCGCAGTAGGTGTCAGTGGCGCAGATGACCTGCGAGAGGTCCGTCTCGGAGATGGCGTGCATGAAGCGGTACCTCCGCGCGAGGAGCGGCATGTCGGGCGCGAGGCACAGCGTGCCGTCCGGGAAAGTCTCGTGCAGCCGCTTGACGGGCGGGGCGACGGCCGTGGCGGCCAGCTCGGGCCCGCGCGTCCGGTTCACGGCGGCGTACAGGGCGGTGAGGCCGCACGAGGCGCGCAGCGGCAGGTTGTGGTCGAGCGCCGCGGCCGGCCAGGTCGGACCCGCGTGGCTGCCGTGCTCGTGGAAGGCGCCCATAACGCGGGAAGTTCAACCGCAAAAGAATTTTCTCCCGGGCAAGAAAGCCAATTGTTGACTTGGGCCCTCGGGGAGGGCCCGGGCACAGGTTCGACAAAAAGGGCCCCTCCGCGAGGGCCTCTGCGCGCTCGCGCTCAGTGCTCCAGCTTTGCAGGAACCGCAAAAAGAATTGAAAGCAGGAACACGATTCGCGCGACAGGCGAGGCGACGGCTTCCTCAGCAAAAAGAATTTACCAATTTTTACAAGGGCATGAACTCTCTCTCACAGGCTCGACACAGGTGCGGACTGGCGCGTGCAGCGCAGAAGAATTCTCGATCCTCCAAGTGCTCCGCTCGCTCGCACAGCAAAAACAAATCTCTCGCACAGCACATTAAAATCCCTGTGTGGTGGTGGCGTGGCCGTCCTCCCATCCCTCCCTCGGATTGTCTGTTTTCTTTCTTTTTACACTGGCACGACAAGGGGGGGGGGGGAGAGAGAGAGAGAGAGAGAGAGAGAGAGAGAGAGAGAGAGAGAGAGAGAGAGAGAGAGAGAGAGAGAGAGAGAGAGAGAGAGAGAGAGAGAGAGAGAGAGAGAGAGAGAGCACAGGCGTGAAAATAAAACAATGAACTTTGGTGGACGGCCGTAAACGTAAACTCCGAGAAGTCGGTCGTCGGGCGGGGGCGACTGAAACGGTGTGTGTGTGCCTTCTCCTCCTTGTGCTGATCTCATCGATGCTCCTCCTCGCCGGCGCGCCCCACTTCCTCGCCTACTCCTATTACCAGAATGATGTCCCAAACGGCCATATCAACGGAAAGGACACGGGTCACTGCTGCGGCAGCACCTCGTTCCGCTGGGCGCTATACAACACGGACAGGCAGTGGACAAAGGAGCTCTGCGAGGCGGACGCGGATGGGGATGGGCAGAGTAACGGGCTCGAGCTCGGCGATCCGTGCTGCCGCTGGACCCGCGGAACCACTCCCCAGTTTGACTTCGACATCTCCCTCCCCGGCAGCGCCGGCTCAATGACAGGCAGGACGATGCCGAGCTGCAACCCTTCACCGCCCCCCTCCCCTGCCCCACTGCCGCCGCCGCCGCCGCCTCCGCCGCCACCGAATCCGCTCCCGCCGCCGCCGCCCTCGCCCCCCTCTCCACCGCCGCCCTCGCCATCCCCGGCGCCGCTGCCACCCTCCCCCTTCCCGCCTCCGCCCTCCCCACCCCCTCCTCCGCCGCCGCCCTCCCCGCCCGCGCCTTCGCCATCCCCACCCTCTCCCCTCCTGCCGCCACCGCTTCCCACTCTGCCAGGTCATGCGCCGCAGGCGCCGCCGCAGCCGCCCTCACCGCCGCCGCCCTCGCCGCGGCCGCCGCCGCCCTCGCCTCCGCCGCCCTCGCCGCTTCCGCCCTCGCCGCAGCCGCCGCTTCCGCCGCCGCCCTCGCCTCCGCCGCCGCCCCCCCCACCGCCGCCGCCCTCAACCACGACAGTCGAGGTGGCGGCACGCGTGCCCGCCTCGGAGTCGTACGACGGCGCCGCCGCTCGCGCGTCCCTCTCGCGCAGCCTCGCGGCGTCGCTCGACGTCGACGTCGGCGACGTCTCCCTCTCGGTGACGGCCGGACTACTCCTCTTCACCGTCGCCGCGCCGTCGCAGGCCAAGGCCGCCACGATTTCCGCCACGGCGGCCGGCGCGCTCGGCACCGCCGCCGCCGCCTCGCAAGTCCTCGGCGTCTCTGTCCTGGATGCGCCCGACGTGGACCGAGCACTTGGAGGACCGAGAAAGGTTTTATTTACTAGCTAGGGGCCGAACGCGTTTCCTCTTTGTTGCGGGGATCGAAGGGACCGGCACCTCCTATCGCGCCACTCGACGCCCCGCGGCCGCCTCTCGCCTACCGCGCTGCCCTCGCCGGCCGCCGCACCGCCCGCGCTCCAGCCTAACCAGCTTTCTGCTCCAGCCTAACCAGCTCTGTGCTCCACTGCTCCAGCCCAACCAGCCCTGTGCCCCAGCCTAACCAGCAGCCTAACCAGCTCTGTGCTCCAGCCCAACCAGCTCTGTGCCCCAGCCTAACAAGCTCTCCAGCCTAACCAGACAGTGCTCCACCAGCTCTGTGCTACAGCTAACGAGCTCTGCATCTCGCAACACACTCATGACAGGGACAGACCAGGCGCAGGAAAAGGGAGCGGGGCCCGAATCCAAGGGACCACCCCGTCGGGCGGAAGAGCTGAGAACTCAGGTCCAGTAGGAAGGCTGCTGGCTCCTGACTCATCCCCCAAATCCCCCACCCCTCTCTGGCCTGAAACCTTACCATTCCACCACCTCACACACACCCCTCTCCTATGGCTAAAGCAGTGACTTCAGGCGAGACGTCGACCATTCCTCGGGAATAGTTCTGTCAGTGGCTGCACTAGACGCCCATAGAGGCGCGCGGCGCGGGCGGATGACTAGGGGAGAAAAAGCGGAGATCCTAGCTCGCTGGGAGACGTGCGCAACCTAAAGTTGGGAATAGGGGAGAAGTGTCAGTGTGAGGGGAGGGCGTACGCCGGCGTTTTTGCCTTTGAAAACTGAACAGTTTTTTTCAGATGGTGTCGAGGGGTGTCGAGGGGTGTCGAGGGTGTCTCGAGTCGTCAGACGTGGAGACGCGAGGGTTGCCCCCCCTTGCCCCACCACCTCGTGTGTGTGGAGAAGTTTACCTTACCTTACCTTACCTTCTCGAGTTGGCATGTGGGGTGTCGAGGTGTCGAGTTGGTGTCGAGGTCTGGTGTCGAGGTGCGTCGAGGCCAGGGGCGCAGGGCTCAGAGACTGAGACGACGTGCCGAGGCGCGTCGGACGCGGAATCTTTGCCCTCTCCTTTTTACAATCGCATAACAAAACACCGCGGCGGATCACGCGCGCCGCTGTTGCTCTCGAGACCGCTACCCTGCTCGATGGCGCGTGAGGAGGTACGCCGCCTCCTCGAAGCGTGTGCACCCTCGCTCCCTCCAGTGCGGCTCCGCGCCCATCCGGTCCTCGCGCTGCAGCGGCCGCACCGCAAAGGCGGGCGAGAAGAGCTCGCGCACGTCCGCCTCTCGCACTTCGTACGGAGGGCCGGCGAAGCCGTCGTGCTCCACCTACAGAGGCGGCGAGAGGCGGGGTGCATTGCCGCGACAGTGCCATCCATCCCCTCCCGCGCCGGCCGCGCCGTCACCAGCAGCACCCGCCCCTCTGGCGCCATGAGGCCGGCGAGGGTCGCCACGTACGCCTCCCGGTCTTCGGGCAGCACCGCCACGAGAGCGCCGCGGTCGAAGGCCGCGTCGAATCTCGGCAGGCCCAGCGCGTCCGCGGCGCTCGGGGAGAGGTGTAGAAAGTCGCCCTCCACAGCCCTCAGCACCGCCGGCGCGTCCGACCCCGCCTCGCCCGGTGCTACGGCCGTCCGCAGCCTCAGCGACCCAGACACACTTGGCGGCGCCTGTTCAACCTCGTCCCCAAACGTCTCGAGCAGAGCGTCGACCGCCGCCCCAACGCCCTCGACGCCGACCACGCGATAGCCCCGCAGCGCCAGCGCAGCCAGGTCGACGCTCGCGCCGCACAGCGGGAAGAGGACGTTCGAGCGAGTCGCCTTTGGCGAGGGCGAGTCGTGGCGCGGCTGCGGCCCGAAGAGGTCCGCGCGGTACCGCACGAGGAGCGGGTGCTCCTGCTGCAGGTGCCAGCGGGTCTGCTTGCTCGCCCACTTCGCGTGCCACCGTTCGAGGCGGTCAGGGCCAGGCGCCGCGCTGAGAGTGTACGCGCCGTAGCCGATCGCCGCGGCGGCTGCGGCGGCACAGGAGGCCGCGCGAAGGCGCGGCAGCGACATTGCGGTCCGCGATCCGTTCCAAGCTCGCGACGTCGGTCTCAGAGGGAGGAGGAGGCTGCGCTGCACAAGCACGGGCGGGAGGGGCTTCTCCTGTGCTGCGCGGGGCCGTTTTTGCTTTTCTTCTACCAGGCACCAGTTGGAACCTGTGTCGAGCCTGTCTGCAGTGAGAGAGAGTTCTTTTGTTTCTACAAGGGTACTCCGTTCCGTCCTACCAGAGAAGGGGTTTTCTCGGGTCCGAGAGCAGCCCTGAGGGTTTTTTTTGAGCTTAGCCTTCGATGCTATGAAACAAACGCAAGGCGGACATTGCAAACCGGTTTTTTTAGCTAAACAAAAAAACAAAAAAGTGAGGAAGGACAGGGTCCCCACTTGCACGATCAGCATCTTGGAAGGACGCGATCAGGGACACAAGGCTCAAGCGTCAAGGGCACGGGAGCAGCCGCGGGGTGGGAGCGCATCACGAGGGGGCCGCTGGTGGCGCCGCCACAAAATCTATTTGTTCGACTGTAAGTCCTCGCCGCACCGCGGCAAAACATCAAAGGTCAACGGCGAGCTCACGAGCGGGCGTTCGACCTCAAGCCCCCGCGTTGCCCTCTTTTGCCTCCAGTTGGCACTCCTCAAGCCCGGTCAGCGCGACGGCCCACAGCAGCGGGTCAGCGGGCAGCGCAACCACCGACGCGGTCCCGCCGTCGCCCGCCTCGCGAATCGCGTCCTGCGCGGCGCAGAGCTCGTCGACGCTCGCCTGCGTTGGGTCGTCAACGGCGCGTCAAGGGGACGTGTCGAGCGGCCGCAGCAGCCTGGCAGTCGCCCACCGGTGCGCGCAGCGTAGCCTCGAGTGGTCTGCGAGGGCCGCTCACGCCGGTGCAGTTCAAGAGAACTCCGTCGGGCGCCTCAACAAACACGGGCAGCTCGAGGCCGATAGTGTCGGCGGGATCGAAGCGCGGCTCCGCAAAGAGGAGCCCCTGCACGCCCGCGCCCTGGAACGAGGGATGCCGCGGGTGGGATGGGGCGGCGTGAGAACCAGAGGCGCTGTGCGCTGCTACCTGTGGCAGCGCCTTGCCCGCCTCGTCGATGACGCGTCGGACCGAGTAGAAGAGCTTGACGACGACCATCTGTGCGAAAGTAACCTCCGACGTGCGCAGATCCAGCCAGAGCTCCCACGTCCGTGCTGGTGCCCGAGGCACTCCCATCGCCTTGGCACACAGACAGAGGGAGTCGGTTGGGCTCGTGCTATCTGCGATTCTCTCTCTCCGCTATGTGCCACCTTCCCCATGGGATCGACCGTCTCCGGCCGCCACGAGCTGGAACTCATAGCGACAGCGGCGCGACCTCGCCGTCCGGGTTCGTGTATAGTAGTTAGCGCGAAGCTGAGGGCGACGACTGAGGCGATCATTGTGTGCAGAGGGCGCCTCCGCAGCTAGGGGAACCCAAAGCGCAGACCAACCCTCGGACAACCGTGTTTACTTTACGGCCCTTTCCCTGCGAACGCGCACCCCCCCTAGCTAGGGGTCAGGGCTCTCTAGCCCGTAGCCCGATCCCGATCATCCGGCCCGCTGGGTGCGCTTCTCAGCTCCCCGGCCCTGGAGTGAGGTTAATGACTGCACTCCAAGTGTGCTCCGAGGGCCGGGCGGAGCATCCAGAGATGGTCCCGCGGGGCGGACTTCCGTACGAGGGCCCTCCTGAGCGCAAGAGGCACGAGGGCGTGGTGCGTCCTGTTCCAGACGGACGTGCCCCCCCCAGCGACCAACCTGCGGCTCCTGATCACTTACGTTGGGGAGATAGTGGACCACACGATCACCGTACCGCCACACTGGGCGGGGATCGAGGAGGTGGTGTGCTATGTGGAGGCGCGGCTGGGAATCGACACCGAGCCGACGACGAGAGGCGGTTTTCGGGCCGGTGGAGGTGCGCTGTATGACTTCCACTGCGCCACCGACCAACCGAGGGTGGCGAGGGCGCTGCAGACGCGTCATGAGGACGGCCGAGACGCGAGGGGAGCGTCTTTCCGGGCGGCCGCGCGAGCGTACCTAGGAGCGGACCCGGACTCACGCCACGCGATCCCGGTCCCGCCGATGCAGTGGTTGGGGCGCACCGACGGAGAGGCGGAGCTACGACAGACCCCCCCGGCGGGAGACGGCTTGTCGGAGGCCATCCGTAACCTGCTGCGGACGAAACCGGGTGCGATAGCGGTGGGGAACGCGGGCGGGGGGGAGTGTGGGCCGCTCTCCCTTGGCTATAACGGGACCCGGGACAGGCCCGGCCGGTCCCAGACGGGAGAGCGAAGGGCTGACCTAATCCGCTTTGCCCAGGAGAACCCGGGGCTCCTATTGTTAGAATTTCCGGCGAAAACGATTATCTCCCTCAGCCAAGCGGTCGCAAGGAGCTTCCGTGGATACGCCCACCAATACGGGGCCGAGCCAGGTGTGGGGGGGACATGTACATGTCGTGCCCGCTGACACCCCGCCACCCTCCCCCACCATGCCTGGGCCGCCCCCCCCCCGGGGGGGGGGGGTTCTCGTCTCCCCTCGAGGAGGGGGGGGGGCAGGGCCCGGATTCGCCGACGGCCCCGCTTCCCCCTCCTGCCGCTCCGCACCAGGTCCTACCGCTAGCTCTCAACCACAGGAGGAGACAGGGAACAGGCCGGAGACAGAGCCCAAGGGCATCTGCCCCCGCCACGCAGAGGAGCGCTGACCAGGTTGTTTTAGTTCTTTTTTCTGTGGTAGTTCGTGCCAGTCTGCTGTGAGGCGCTGCAAGAATTCTTTTTTCTGACTCTCCAGTCACGAGAATCGCGGGCGCATTTTGCTGTCTGAAGTACGCGGGCGTGGCTCCCGCTCTCGACTACCATTTGCTCATGAAAGAGGCACCTGCGGCCCGAGCGCGCTCTCACTTCCTCCTTCGCCGGCTCACCCCAACGCGCGTGTCGCAGGAGGGCAGCGGGCCGCATGAGATGCTCGAGATAGGTGCGCGCGCGGCGTGCCTGCGGTCGGGCCAGCCGCACGCCTGCGACATCATAGAGCGCCGCTCCACGGCCGGTGCGGGCGAGGGTGGCGAGGGCAGCGCGGCCGAGTACTATGTACACTACGTCGGCCTCAACCGACGGCTCGACGAGTGGGTGGCGGCGGACCGGATCGTCCACGACACCAGCGGCGCGGGCGTGCGCGACGGCGCCGAGCTCGGGGGGCGCCGCGCCACGCGAAAGATGAAGCGGCGGATCGACGACATGAATGCGCTGCAGGCGCGCGGGAGCCGCCCTCTGATGCACAATAGCGCACGCCCTCTCCGCGCCCTGTCAGGATCCTCGTCTCCTCACACGCGACGAGCTCTCACCCGAAGCGCCCGCCTCCAGGCCGGCGCGTCGCACGACGAGGCGCTCGAGAAGGAGCACGAGGCGCGCCCGCCGTGCGTTGACGCGGCGGCCACTCGGAGTCTCGGCTGACGCGGAGTGGTTCGGCCGCTCGTAGGAGTCGACAAAGGTCAAGAACATCCAGACGGTCGAGATCGGCCGCTTCGAGGCGCCGCCCCCGCCCTCGCCCCGCCGCGCTAGGCCCTCGCCCCGCCGCGCTCCGCCTTGCCCGCGTCGGCCGCGCCCGACACAAAGGAGACGACCGAAGCGTTCCGCCGCTTCGCCGCCACGCCTCCGCCTGCTCACTCCGCACCCGCGCCCCGCGGCACTCGCCCAGGTGGACACGTGGTACTTTTCGCCCTTCCCCGACGAGTACGCGCAGCAGCGCAAGCTCTACATCTGCGAGTTCACGCTCAAGTACATGAAGCGGCGCAGCACCTACCTTGCGCACTGCGAGCGCGAGCAGTCACGCCAGCCGCCCGGCCAGCTCATTTACCGCTGCGACGCGCCGCCGCTGCGGCGCGAGTGCCTCGCGGCGGGCATGGAGCAGCCGAAGCAGCTGTCCGTCTTCGAGATCAACGGCTCCGACTCGAAGGTGTACTGCCAGTGCCTCTGCCTGCTCGCAAAGCTCTTCCTCGACCACAAGACCCTCTACTACGACGTGGACCCCTTCCTCTTTTACGTGCTCTGCGAGGTTGGCGCCGACGGCGGCCACCGGATCGCGGGCTACTTCTCCAAGGAGAAGACGTCGAGCGAGCACAACAACATCGCGTGCATCCTCGTCCTCCCGCAGCACCAGCGCAAGGGCTACTCCAAGCTCCTCATCGACTGCGCCTACCAGATCTCGATCCGCGAGGCCAAAGTCGGCTCGCCCGAGAAGCCGCTCTCGGACCTCGGGCTGCTCTCCTTCCGCTCCTACTGGACGCAGATCCTGCTGCAGACGCTGAGCGACCACCGCGGCAACCTCTCCGTCAAGGAGATCTCGATGATGACCTCCATCACCACGGACGACATCATCTCGACCCTCCAGTCGCTCAACCTGATCAAGTACTGGAAGGGGCAGCACGTCATCTCCGTCTCGCCAAAGATTGTCGACGAGCACCTCAAGCTCCACCCGCCCGGCACCTCTTTGCGCTGCGACCCGTCCAAGCTCACCTGGCAGCCGCCCGCCGAAGACGCCCTCGACAAGTGAGGCTGAAGTGAGGTGTGCTCGGGGTGCGCGGCTCCGCTCTGGGGCAGCGCGCATGCAGTGTTCACTTTGTCCATGACCGGGGGGCGGCGGCTTGCGCGCCCACGCTTGCGCGCTACCGGTGTACCACGCGGCGTGTCGGAGGGCACTTGTATTCATAGGCTAGCGTTTGGGGGCTAGAGTGGGGTGACGCAGGGCGTCGACATACGTAACCGTTACGTTGAACGTACGCGATACGGGGAGGTGGGTGTCCTCGTACTGGGTTGTGGGGGCTTGCGCAAGAGGAGCGGTAGCGCCTGAGCTCCCGGGCGGCTGCGCCGGCCGCGCGGGCCGTGGGCGCAGCGTGGGGCCGGGAGCGGCCTGCTCCGTGCTCATGTGTCCAGCGTCTCTAGACGATTACAAAGGATCGGACGTCACGCACATTTTGACAGGGACGTCGGAAATCGGACACATCCACTGGGACGAGTCAATTCATTCACTAGAATGACTAGAAAGGGCACCCATGGGGGGTGATCGCATCCCCCCCAATGGCGGCGGGCGCCGCAGAGCCGGCATTGTGGAGTCAATCCCCCCCATTGCGCGCGCGCGCATTGGTGGCGAAGTCGACGCTGCGCCTCAGCTTGTCGCGCGCGACCCACTTGGTGAGGAAGTCGGCGGGCATGAGGTCGTCTGCGATCTTGACGACGCGGCACTCGCCCTCGGCCATGCGGCGCTGGAGCGTGTGGTACCGGCGGAGGAAGTGGCGCGAGCGCGACGCGGACATGGCATTGTTGGCGACGAGGACGTTGGCCTTGTTGTCCGAGAGGATGACCGTGGGCCCGGCGGGTGGCGCTCCGAGGGCAAGGAGGACGACGCGCGCGTAAGAGACGTGCTCCCCGGCCTTGGCGGTGGCGATAGCCTCGCACTCGTGCGACGAGTCGACGATCAGGCCAACCTTCTTCGTGCAGTGGTAGACGGCGGCGCCAAAGCACGTGAGGACGATGCCGTAGAGGTCGAGGTCCCCGTTCCACGTGGCGTCGGCGGCGGCAGCGAGATCGGCAGGCGCGTGCGAGTCGAGCCCCGCGATGTGGGCCTGCATGTGCCCCTGAAGCTCGGCGACAGCGCGAGGCCCGCCGTACGTGATCCCGTCGTCCCTATGCTCGTAGGCCGTGTTGAGGGCGGCGCGCGCGACGTCGTAGGCGGCCGGCGGCGGCGCAGACATCACGCACGAGAGGCGGTGGAGGACCAGACAGAGCTTCGGCTGGACACGCTCGACGAACTTGAGGTGGCCGATGATGCTCTGCGTCCGCACCTGCTGCGGCGTCAGCTTGCCGTCGCGATCGGCGAGCTTGAGCGAGTCGGCGGCGACGGCGAGGCGCCTGCCGCTGAGGAGAGTCGGGCGCTCGCCACGGAGGAGCTCGGGCATGTGCTCGCGAGCGGCCTCGATGATCTTCTGCGGCATGGACAGCGTGAGAGTGCGCCGCTCGCGGTCACGCTCGAGCTTGAGACCGGCAAAGGAGGTGGGGCTGTAATCGACCTTGACCTCGCCGTCGAACGCGGCCTTGAGCGCGGCGATGGTGGCGTCGGTGGCGGCGGTGCCGTTGACCTCGGAGATCATGAAGTCGTCAACGATGGTGATCATGCGAGCCTCGCCGTGCTCACCGTGGTAGGAGAACATGGCGGGGACGCCCGGGCACGGCATCCAACCGAGGCTCTTGATGGTCTCGTTGAAGGTGCATTCCCACTCGTAGCCGGCGCTTTCCTCACCCCAGAGCGGCGTCGAGAGCTCGATGCAGAGCTGTGTGCCGTCCTCGTCGGTCATGGGCAGCGTGGACGGGATGCTCATGTAGCCGACGGGGCCCTGGCGCTTGGCCTTGATGTAGGCGTTACCGACGTCTCCCTTGGTCAGATTGGCGTCGATGGCGGCGGCGTGGCCGAGGAACAGCTTGGTGGTCATGTCGTCGACGACGGTCGAGGTGGCGGGGACTTGGCTGGCGGGTAAGCCGGCGCGCTCGCGCTGGACCTTGGCGAAACCTCCGTCGGCGCTGTGCCGAGACTTGTAGGGGTCGTGCTTGTCAAGGCGTCCGGTCGCCTGGTCCACCTTGCGCGCAGTGACGCAGCGCTGGACTGGCACGCCCTTGGCGGCGGGGACGGTGACGGGCACGAGGCAGTTGCCGGGCCCACGAAGGATGCAGTCGAGCCCCTTCTCATCGGCAGCCAACCAGTGCTCGCGCTCCGGCGAGTTGAGCAACTCCTTCTTGTTGGCGGGGACGCGATAGACGCACTTGCCGATGGGCGTGGAGACATCGACGAGGCGCTGCGTCGCTTTGAGGCACTCGGCGGTGACGACGGCGCCGGCGGCGTTGCGGAGGCTCGCGCGCCGCGCGTCGAGAAGCTCGGCAGACGCGCACTCGAAGGGGGTGGCGTCCTCGCCGAGGACGGCGAAAAGCGTGGCGTTGTAGACGTCGACGTGCGCCTCGCTGGGCGTGCGCTCGAGCGCCTCCTCGACGGCGGCAGCGGCGAGGGCGGTGGCGTGGCGGCGGCGTGCCTGGGCCCGGGTCGTGGGGCCGCTGTCCGCCACGGCGCGGGCGGCTGCCTCGGCCTCAACCATCTCGCGGCCAATTCCACCCTCGTGGAAGAGATGCTCCGTGACCGGGTCCACGGGGGGGGCGGGCGTAGGAGGCGGTAGCCGGCGCCACTTGCGCTTGGTGTTCGCAAAGTTATGCGCGTACGGCTTGTCGGGCTGGGAGTCGTAGGTGACGAGCCACAGCCGCTCGCCCCTTTGCTCGACCACCTCGGTGACGGTGCCGACGTACTCGCTCGAGGTCACCGCAGGGGCGGGGTCTCGCCACACAACCGAGACGCGCGAGCCTTTCGGGAGGTCGAGCGGCGGCGCCGCGGCGCGGGGCGACGGCCTCACGCGCGGCGGCGTGGTGAGCTGCTCGCCTGTAGGGGGCGTCTGCGTGGCGGCCTCGACGACTGCGGCGCCCGTCGGGATGCCGCGGCGCAGCAGCTGCAGCTCGTCGAGCTGAGTGACGTGTCGCACACGAGCGGTGCCGCCGTTGTCTTTCCGCACGAGGTAGACGGAGCCGTTGGAGCGCGGATCGACGCCCATGAAGTCGCCCTCGGTGGCCCGTGGCCTGTCGCGGCTGCCCTTTGGTCCGCGCGTCTCCTTCTCCTCGTTGTACATGACACGGGTGCCAAACAGGAACAGCGGCCGGTCCTCATCGACGGTCGGGACCTTGCCGTAGTAGCGCTGGTAGCGCGACTCCTTCTGGCCGCTGCACGGCTTGAAGTTGACGAGGTGCTGTGCGTAAACGCGCGCAGGGAGCAGAAACGACGTACCTTTGTGCGCGCGCTGCAGCATGGCCTCGGCGGTGCGCGTGACGATGTCGTTGTTGACCTCGGCGGTGCCAACGGGCTCGTGATGCTGGCGCGGCGCGACTCTCACGGTGACCCCAAACTCGGACCCGCACCAGTCCTTCAGGGCGACGAGATCGGTGCCGGAGTCGAAGACGAACACTCTCGGGTCGTGGCCCGCGGCCTGGGCATCGTTGTAGACGTGCCGCATGAACGGCTTCCAGTCGTCGGCCGTGTGCTTCGTGCTGGTGTCCGTGTAGCCGAAGGACGTGTACTGGCAGACGCCGTGGAACTGGTAGACGTGGCCATTCAGGGGCGATGGGGCCTCGTGCCTGCCAAAACCGTCGAAGACGAAGGTGTGTCCAGCCCGTGGCGCCCGACCTGTCGGCGGCATGGCGTGGACGGCGCGCTTCCTCGAGCGAGCGAGGGCGAGGAAACGGTCCTTGTCGATGACCTCGGCGGCTGTACGGTTGACCTTGTCGACGCCGACACCGTGGGCGGCACGAGAGATTGAGACGATGCCGGCGGCATCGGTCACAAAGCGGGCGGCCATGAGCGCAGCTCTGTCGTCGACACGTAGCTTCGCAGCGGCGGCCTCGGCCCCGGCGACGGCAACACTGTACGAGACGGAGGGGACGGGGACGACTTCGAGGGTCACGAAGTAGAGGCCGTTGCGACTGTAGATGGGGTCAGTACGCCCATCCTTCCAGATGATGAGCCTGCGCACCTTAGACACGTCGGCGCCGTAGTTCTCCTCGAGGTAGCTCTCGGCGATGATGGACCGCGTGACGTTGTCAGAGAAGACAGCCTCGCGGATGTCCAGGGCGCGGCCGGACCCGGTGACGCCCCGCATGCTGATGACCTGCGACGTGGTGACGTCGGCAGCGGGTCCGATGCCGGTGATGGAGCAGGCGCGCTGCTGGATGTCGTAGACGCCGGTCACGTCGCCGAGGCGCACGGCTCCCCGCTCGGCGTTGGGGGCATGCTTGACGACGCACGTGTTGGAGCCCCCATCGAGCTGGAACTCGAGACGTATCGTCTGGCGCCCGCCTCGAGGGAGGGGCGGCCGCTCGCGCTGGAGACTGTGCGCAGCGCCGGTCTCGCCAGCGCTGACGGCGGCAGCACAGACACCGCTGGCGGCAGCCCCACTGGCAGGGTCGGCGCGGGCGGCGACGGGAGAGGCGACGGCGGCGACAGCGAGCGCAAGGCAGCCGAGGAGGCCGGCGACACGGCCGAAACCACAGCACGCGCGCTGGGCGGCCTGCCCGACCTCGGTAGCCGCGTCGCAGGCGGTGGCGGTGGCAGCGTGAAGGGCGCTGGCGCTGGTGCTGTACACGGCGGCGACAGCTGCAGCGCCAGTGCGGCGCGCCTCGGCTGCGGGGCCGCTGATGGCGCTGACGTCGACACCGAAACGGCCGCCCCCGAGCGCGAGAAGCGCAATGACCGTCGCGACGATAGCGACTGCGGTGGCAGCAGGCCAGGCGAGGACGCATGCAAGGCCGAGGTTGCTCTGAACGTCTCCGAGGTCGAGGCGGTAGACTGGTGCGGGCCCGACCTGCATGTCGCCGTCGGTGACGTCGCGCTCGACGTTCGGCGGTGGCACCGAGGAGCCGAGCCAACCACCTTCGCGCTGCGCGTCCAGGGTGGCACTCGCGCCGAGAGGCACGGTCTCTGAGACCCCCCCCTTGGCGACCTCAGCGGCGGCGACCTCGCGGCGCCCGACGTAGCCGTCGCCGAAGACGGCGCCGTCGTCGACGGCGGCGATGGGGTCCTCGTCGGAGCCACGGTCGTCGCGCGGCTGGTGGCGCTCGGCGGCGTTGGCCTCGCGCTTGTCGCCTCCGTGGTACTCGCGGTGCGCCTTCTCGAGCAGCTTGCGGCCGTACGAGAACAAGGGCTTGCCGAGGCCATTCTTGACGGTGCGGGGAAACTGCTTGCTGGTGACGGCGCAGCGCTCGCCGGGGCGGGCGGCGGGGCAGAAGGTCGCGGCGCTGCGGACGGTGATAAGGCCGTCGGCAATAGCCTTTTTGCACGCCTTGCACTCGCGCGTGCACTGCTTGGTGCCGTGGTCGGGGCTGCCGCAGATGAGGCAAGGAGGGCGCGGGGCACCGCCGGCCCTCTCAGCAGCGTTCGCCTCGAGCCCGCCAGCGCCGGCATCGGCGGGGCCAGCATCGCCGGCGCTGACGCAGGCGCTCCCGTCGCTGAGCAGGTTGGCGACGTATGTGATGAAGGCGTCGTAGCTGTGCCAGGGCGGGAACCCGCCGGACTGCCACTCGTTGATCTTGTCGGCGAGGGCATCGCGCTTGCCGCTGATCTGGTCGGGAAGCTTGCCGATGATGGCGCGGTAGACGTCAAAGTGCGATCGGCACTGGTTGGTGAGGAGCGCGAACTCGGCCTTGAGCGTCTCCGCGGCGAGCTGCGCGGGGACGAACCCCATCCCGGCAACAAAGAACGTCTTCTTCTTGAAGGCGGCCTCGGCGTTCTGCATCTCGACGCCGGGCTTGAGGACGGCGAGCCGAGCGATGCTCTGAAGCTGGTAGAGGCCGCTGCCTTGATGACCGCCGTCGTTGCGCTTTCTAAAGAGCTTGACAGCGTCAGAGTCGGGCTTGAGGCAGCACTGAACAGCCCCGGCGACGTAGGCGTCGAGGTAGGCGAGCTCGTCGTCGCCTGCAGTGATGGTGCTCGCTAGCTGGGCGGCGTTGAGGGCGAACAGCCTGACGAAGCGCGGGTCCTTCCGGATGCACATGTTCTTGAAGCGCGCGATGAAAGGGGCGACGTCGGCGGGGTCGAGCGTGGTGGCGACGGCGTTGGCCTCGGCGGCGCTGACGTCCTTGACCTTGGCCTTGGCGCCACCGGCACTCTGCCGCACGGCCTGGGCGAGGAGAGAGGCGAGGCCCTCGACCTGAGGGTCGCGCTCACCGACTCCGGCTTGCCCTCGGGCGGCGGAGGCGGCCTGGCCAGCGCCAATGGCGGCAGCCGAAGCGCCAGGCGCAGGGAACCCGGGTTGAAAGGCGGCGTGCTGCTGCTGCTGCTGCATCTGCTGCTGCACCTGGTGCTGCTGCGCAAAGGGCGACCACGCTTCGCCGCCGCAGGGGTAGAGCTGCTGCGCGCCAGTGTGGAGGTAGGAGCCGCAAGAGGGCTGCACCTGCCCCATCCCCCAGCCGTGGAAGGCGGGCGCGCAGCAGCCATGCGGGCTCTGCACCCAAGCGGGGTCCATGAGAGCAGGCGCGGCAGGCCAGCCGAAACCGGAGGCTTGCGAAGGCATGGCCATCGACGCGCAGCAGGCCCACTGGTCGGCGAGGCCAGACGAGGGCGGCAGGTACATTTGCGGCTGCACTCCAGGGTTCTGCACCTGCACGAAAGGCAAAGGCTGCGCGCTTGCGCACTGCCTCTGGTGCGACGCCAGCTCTGCGGCGGCAAGCGCCTGCCCGCTGGGGCTGAGTGCACCGGCCTCGGCGGCACCGGCGGATGGTGTCGCGGCTGGTGCCTCGGACGGCGACCCCTGGGCCGGGCTGGGCGGAGGGTGTTGGGCTCGGTTGTCCGGCGCCGATTGTTGGGCTCGGTTGTCCGGACGGCAGGATGCGGACCGTAGGCCGCTACCATGCGCAAGCGGAGCGGTAGCGCCTGAGCTCCCGGGCGGCTGCGCCGGCCGCGCGGGCCGTGGGCGCAGCGTGGGGCCGGGAGCGGCCGGCTCCGTGCTCATGTATCCAGCGTCTCTAGACGATTACAAAGGATCGGACGTCACGCACATTTTGACAGGGACGTCGGAAATCGGACACATCCACTGGGACGAGTCAATTCATTTACTAGAATGACTAGAAAGAGGGCACCCATGGGGGGTGATCGCATCTCCGTACTCGGAGACACTCTACCTACCCGGGCAGCCGATAGGCGAAACCGTCCAGCCGCCGACGACACTGAGGGGACAGACCGTACGACTGTGCATGCAACATGAGCCTTGCCCGCCGCACCCGGAGGGTTAGCTAGATGCGGTAGAAGCGCTCCGCGCTGCCCGCAAAGAGCGCCTCGCGCTCCGCCTCGCCCAAGTGCGCCACCCATCCGTGGAAGCGCTCGAAGAGGGAAGCCATCGTGAGCGCCTCGTCGCTGGGCACGTCGCCGGCGTCCGAGTTGGAGACGGCGCCGTTGATGTGCCAGTTGGAGTTGAACATGCAGCGGCGCGCGCCAAAGAGCGAGATGGTCTCGAGCACCAAGCCACGCAGCAGCTCCTCCTTAGCGCCGCCCGCCGGCCAGCCCGGCACCGCCACCCCAAGCATCGACAGCTTGCAGCTCACCTGCGGCAGCGCCGCCAGCGCTGCCATCCCCTTGCGCCACGCCGCTAGCTCTGCCGCGTCGGCGGCACCGCCGTCCGCCCGCAGCCTCCACGGCTTGCCCATGTGGTCAATCACCACTGGCACACCGGGGTGGCGGCTGATCATCGCCGCCGCCGCCTCCATCTGCGCAGGGCAGAGCTGCAGGTCGAACGACAGCCCGCGGGCCGCGAGCAGCGCGAAGCCGCGCTCAAACGCGGCGGCGGCGGACGCGTCGCGGAGGTAGTCGGTGGCGTGGGCCTTGCAGGCGACGTGCGTCGGGCACTCGCCGTCGAAGGGGCCGTCGTAGTCGAGGATGTACCGGATGCCGCGCACGCGCGCGCTCGCCGCCTGGATCTTGTCGAGCGCCGCGGCGGCGTCGGGCGCAGAGAGGTCGCAGTTGGCGACGATGGCGGCCACCTTGCAGGCGCCGCGGCTGGCGAGCGCGTCGACGTACGCCGCCTCGCCCGCGCCGTCGTCCGCCAGCGCCTCGATGTGCACAGTCTTCTCGATCGGCAGCCCGGCCGAGTCGGCGGCGTACTGCTCCGCGGTGTAGGCGGGCGCGCCGAGCGCGCCGAGCGTGGCGTGGAAGGGCTCGTCGGGCGCAAGGAAGTGGTGGTGGCAATCGACGATGCGGCGGGGGAGAGTCATCTCTGCAGCAGCGATGCAGCAATGCATGAAGGGACAACACGGGGACGGGACTTGCGAGGCCGCGCCTGTGGCGCCTGTGTACCCCGTTGACTCGCAAAAGAAATCAAAGTACGCCGCCTGTGTAAGGCAGCTGTGCTCCCCGGCCCGGAGGCTAACCTCGGAATGTGACAGGAGTATGGCTGTGAACACAGCGTGTGTGTGTGTGTGTGTGTGTACTCTCGCCTGCTAGCCTCGAAGGGGCTGCCGTCCGTCGCTGCTCAGGCCGGGGGAGGGGGGGAGACCTCCTGTTCCTCGCGGAACGGGAGTAGGCCCCTCCTTGCCCGGTCAGGAAGCAGGGCGGTGGTCGTGCCATCGTCGCTTCGAACGCACACACACACGCCGCATTCGTCGCCGGCGCGCGACAGGCTCCCGTCGGCCGGACTGCCCTCGACGAGTGGGTGTCGCCAACCAAAGCGACACGCACTCGAGGGTAGTGCCGACGGGACGCGGCTCGAGGGCGACTCTCGCGAAGGCACGGCTGGCAACCGTGGCGTGGGGCTCGCGTTCGACAAGACCGGGATCGCTCTACCGGCAAACCTCTCGCTGACATGCGCGCCCCGTCGAGCTGACGGCGGGCGCGCTGAGGTCGCACGCCAAGCCAAGTTATATGCCAATGGCATGCGATCTAGAATCGGCTCACGCGCCTCTACTCGCATACGCTCACCCATAGAATTGTCACCGCCAGTGAGTGCGAGATAGGGCTAGCGGCTGGCGGCTAGCCTCTGAGGAGAGTGACCAGAGACACCTCACACGACCCCACACACGGTCTAGTCCGGCCTCGCGGTCGGCGGAGATTGCTAGAGGACGAGCAAGCCTGCTCTAGCCTCACGCGCTCGCCCCTGTCGTCTGTTGTGCTGTTGTGCCCTTGTTTGTTCCTTCGGCACCTTGACTGGGGGAGGCGACAGGGGGGGGCGCGGCCTTGAGTTACGTGTACGCCAACTCAGGGTGTGTGGCAGCCAGCTGGCTGTGTGTCTTGTGAGCTTGTTTGTGTCTGTGTGTCGCTCGTGCGTGTCGTCATCATCTGTCCCGCGTCCACCCATACCGCGTTGGTGTCCAGTCCGAGCCTGACTGTTGTTCATCTTTCTGCATACATACATGTGCAACATGTACATGTTTGTTGTGCATGTGCATGTGCATGTGCACACAACATGTGTGTGTGTGTGTGTGTCACTCACTCACTCACTCACTGTGAACACAGCCTCCGGCAGCGCCCGGGGCTTTGTCCAGCACCACTCGCAACAGCTCTCGCGCGCCGCCGTCTGTGGCGACGCGCAAAACATCAACGACGCTGCTCGCAACATGCGTGTCGCGCACTCATTCATGACCGGTCTCAATGCCCCACCCCCCTGCGCGCGGGCCTTCTAGGCCCGCGGGTAGTCTCCCCCCATTCCCAGGGCCTCCAGGGCTCGCACCTCAACCTCTCACAGACCAACGCACAGCGCCATAGGACGTATTTTCTTCTCAATAACAAGGCTGTGAACGTTCCTGCACAGCCATCTTACCTAGGGATGGCTGAGCTAGCTACAGTGCAGCCATAGCCTCCAGCCCGATGGCTGCGATACACAGAGGGCAGCCATCCTGACTAGGGATGGCTGGAAGCTCGCTGCTGCTAGCAGCCACACCGCCCGCCCCGGGGCGGGCCCTCATGGCTGAGCTGGCTATATCGCAGCCATTTTGTTTGGGTAAGCTGGCTGGGGCACAGCCATTGCAGCCATCTGCTATGGCTGGGGCACAGCGATTGCAGCCATCTTCCGAGCATGGCTGGTGATAATCGACAGCAGCCATCCCGCCACCCCCGCCACGTGCGCAGATGGCTCCCGCACTCGTCGCCCCAGCCTCGCGAGAGGGGGGCTGCCCGGATAGCTGGTGAGAAAAAATCCCAGCCATCTTACACAGGCGGGGCGGCATGCCGCGGCTCAGCTTCAGGTGAGTTCATCTTGCCGGCGGTACCCGACGCTGCTCGAACGGCAGTTGTCGACCGCCGGCAGTTGACCGGCAAGATGAAGTCCACTGCGCTCGAAAAATACCACCGGAAGCGCCTCGCCGAGGCGCACAATAGTCCCCGTCAGCGCCACGCGCGAGAGCATGTGTCCAATGTGCAACGCGGCGGCGCGATATCAGTCACGGGACGACCGATGGAAGCCGGACTAAGCCACAAAACTCGCTCTCGCAGAGAAGGGTTTCACTGATTTGCTGTGGGCGTTGGCTGAAATAGTGCTCAAACCGACCAAGTTAAGCGAAAATTGGTCCAACGAAAACGGCACTAGTAGGGCAAAAACCGATTTGCTGTGGGGGGCGTGAGTTATGACGCGAGACGAGAGAAAGATTTTTAGCAGTGAAGAAGCGAGAGAGAGGTGTGTGCGAATACTGACGTACTTACGTACGACTGACGTACTTACGGACGGTGTCGCAGGAGCGCTGACTGCGGTTGAGCCTCCCCCCCCCCCCCCGCCTGGCGAGCCTGGCGTCCCGAGCCCGCTCCATGCGCCCCTCGACCTAGACCTCGACTCGCCGCGGTTCGCTGAACGTGAACAGGTCAGCACTGTGGGTCGTTGCGACACGGAGCGTGCTGGACGGGGCGTCGTCGCGCCGTCCGATGGTCTGCTGCCCCGCGCAGCAACCGTCGGGCGACGACCCGGGGGCCAAAAACCCGGCGACGACGGCGCTCTGGATGGGGCGTGACCTCCTGCCTCCAACCTCCTTCCTTTTTGAGCAGGTGTGACGCCGCGCGAGCGACGCTCCGAGATCGCCCGAGATAGCGCGGCGCGGCGGTGGGTGAGGTGGGGTGGGGTGGAGAGGCGTGGCGTGGAGCTCCGAGATCGCCCGAGATCGCGCGAGATCGCCCGAGATCGCGCGGCGCGGCCCGAGGCGAGGTGGATGGGTTGGGAGCGAGGGGGCGGAAGTGATCAGTGCGGTAGAGGGTCAGATCGGGGCGCATGAGCCGGACTTGTGGGCCGGACCACCCCCTCTTGTTCCCTGCGTTGTTGAGCCAGGACTCAACATACTCGGTCTGTTGCCATCCCAAACTGTCACTCCCCTCTCTCCCGGCCGGGGTGGGGCGCGCGCGGGGGGCGGCGGGTGTGCGGCGAGTGTGCGGGGTGTCTGTGGGCCCGAGAGCGATATCCGATATGCCATGTCCGCCTTGCGTTTGTTTTCATAACATCGAAGGCTAAGCTCAAAAGGAAACGAGAGGCTCCCCAGCACTTGCGTTTCCGGAAATTTCCAGGGAAACTAGAGAGGGTGTTTGGTGCTCCATTCTGGCAACTATCGATCGAGCTTCCCTGAGTCTGAGAGCTGGTCTGGGCACTGGGGCAAAATCTGAGGCAAAATTGAGGAAATCGGCACGATACCCAGGCGGTCGCAGGGTATTTTCCAAGTATACCCGGGGTTTTCCAGGTATACCCGCAAAATGCCGGGTATTTTGCCGCTTTGGCTGTCCCTGATTTTGGGTCCAAACCAGCTGATTTCCACGGAGTTTCCTCGGGAAACTAGAGAGCAAGAGGGTGCTCTGTGGAGAAACACGGAAAGGAAACGAGACGGGTGCGCGAGGAAACATGGATACAGCCTAATGTGGGGCGCGCATGCACACTATTCACTATTCTTACTATTCTAAGCTCATGTATATGCACATGCACAAACGTTAGATCTGCGAAGGCGGGTCGGACGAAACGGAAAGGACACTTCAGCCTCACTCACCGGGGTGCCCTACGCTAGTAATGTCGGGGACAGCGAGACGGCGCTCAAAAGCTAGGAGATCGAACGGGCGTATCGCGTATCGGGGGCGGACACGCGGCGAGACAAATAGGAGCGCACTCAATGCGGCGGTGCAAGCACAGATCGTCATTATACAGCGCCATAGAGCCACTGACAGAGGGTACGGTACGTGATTTTCATCGCTTCACAGAGGGGCGCGCGGGCAACGCGCCCTCAAAATTTCCATGGCGGACGCAGCGGCAAAGCAAGGCTGCAGAGGTAACGAGCGCGTATAACGAGATGATGGATAGCACGACACGTGTCACGTGATGTCTGATCTTGTAGTGATGAAGATGATACGATGATGAACACGTAAAATAATTTTACGTGTTCAAGGCTAGATCGCACACCCAACGCACCGCACATAACGCTACAGCTCCTACAGCTCGCTCCTCGTGACCCCCGCAGCCGCCTCGTCGACAGGCGTGCCCGCGACCGAGACCAGGTTGATGCAGTACCGGTTGCCCTTCGAATCGGGCAGGTTGTGCCCGAGGTGCGTACCGTCGACCGAGACCGCCTCGCCATCGTCAAGAATGCCTGTACGGACACGTCCGGCTCCGTCGCGGTGCTCTCTTGGTTCTCCGCGCGCTCCGCAGGTGCCAACCCCCCCCCCCCCTCTCCCTCTCTCTCTTCCTCTCTCCCTCTCTCTCTCCCCCCTCTCTCTCTCTCTCTCTCTCTCTCTCTCTCTCTCTCTCTCTCTCTCTCTCTCTCTCTCTCCGAACGATGCATGTACGGACACGTCCGCCGTCGCGAGGAGGCCGTGTGTCTCTTGCTGGTCAGTCTCTCCGTTCTCGCCGGATCCTCTCGGCTGCTCTCGGCTCCTCTCTGCTCCTCTCGGCTCCTCTTGGCTCCTCTCGGCTACCTCTCGGCTACCTCTCGGCTACCTCTCGGCTACCTCTCGGCTACCTCTCGGCTAAGTCTCGGCTCATGTCGGCGCACGGAGGTTGTCCCAGACACACTCCTCGTCGCGGAAGCTCGGCCAGCCGTGCGCAGAGGACTCGGCGAGGAAGGCGTCGTGGGTGCGCCCTACGTGGATGGAGGTGTGGCGGCGGCGGCGGCGGCGGTGGCGGTGGGTGGTGGGGAGACTGTCGTCGGACCGGGCGGCTCGCGCCTCGAGGAGCGACAAAGAGCGGCTTGCCAGACACCGAGTCGTAAAAGGTGGTCTCGCCCTCTGCCGCCGAGAAAGCGGCGATGAAGGTCGTCCGCTTGTAGTAGCCAGCGTACTCTGCATAGTGCCGATTGTACGAGCAGATGCGGTCGGCCGTCGCTCTGTCGACATCCCAGCGCAGCCGCTCTTGGACTGGCGTGGAGGTCGTGCCGTGCGCTTTTGGCGCCATCAGCGAATCGTCACCGCGCACGAGCGCGCCACCTGTCGCTGGCTGCGCCGTGGCGGCAGAGGCTGCGCATCCTGTGGCGACCAGCGTCGCAGCACGCCGGAGCCGGGGCGCACGACGGCCGGCCAGCGAAGTGCAGGCGAGGATCGGCAGCAACGTACGCGCCATCCGTGGGCGCGGCGAGCTGTCCCAGAGTCCCGGCACAACTCGCTGAGACAGACCGATCCCAACCGAGGGCCGCAGACTCGTTCTGCGCGCCAACGGCTGGTGACGCTGTGTTGCCCTTGAGCTAGTCCTTCCCCGGTCGCCTAGCCTCTGCGCTGTCTGGCGGACGCCTGTATGCCATGCACGCGGACCACGCTTGCGTGGATACGTGGCTGGCAGGCTGACCCGTGTGCGGGGTAACCCGCGCACGGGGAAGCTTCACGGGTTCGAGCCGTCAAACATTGAGCAGCGGAGGTGTGCCGAGGGGGACCGGGAGGCGGTAAGCCGTCGTCGCCCGGCGCTGCATGCAGCACCGTGGCGATGGCAGCCGCCAGAGTACCCCACAACTCGTCACCGCCGGATTGAAGAATAAGACAAGCCTCTGTCACAGAATTCTTAAAATTGATTGAAGAAAGAGAGAAGAAAGAGAGAGAAAAAAGATCCTTATCAGCTGGTCGGCCGCCATTCGGGCCTCCCGGCCTGCTGCGGCGGCGCGGCCGGTCGAGGCCGGGTTCGGCCCGGCCCGCGACGGCTGAACAGCGTCTCTTCACACCTCTAGCTGTGAACAGGCGGCGGTCGACCCCGCGAGCGGGCGGTGCTACTGGTACCACACAGAGACGCTTGCGACCACGTGGGACGACCCCCACACAGCGTGCAGGTGCGCGAGCCCCCGTCGGCGCCGCTCCCTGTCACGTCGGCGCCGCTCCCTGTCAACTCCCGCACTCTCTCTCTCCTTCCCTGACTCCGCCACTTCTCTCCTCCGGCATAGGGAGGGCAGCGACGACGGCGAGCCCACCGAACCCGCCGCCGCTGCCGCCGCTGCCGCCGCCGCTGCCGAGGGGCCGGATGGGCTTCCTAGGGCTTTCTAGGGCTTCCTAGCGCTGCGCAGCAGAGTGGAGCAGCGGCAGCTGGAGGGCAGTGAGACACTCGGAGTCAGAGGGGTGGCGGCTGCGGCGGCAAGGATGGAGGCGGAGGCGGAGGCGGAGGCGGAGGCGGAGGCGGAGGCGGAGGCGGAGGCGGAGGCGGAGGCGGAGGCGGAGGCGGAGGCGGCGCGGGTTGCGGCGATACTGCGGAGTACGCACGGCAGTCCGCTTGAGTTGGCCTCGGCCCCGCCTCCGATTCGGCCGGACATTCCCGGAGAGCAAGGCGGCTCCGCCGACGGCTAGTCCGACCTCCGACGAGGCCAAAGAGAAAGCGGAAGGTGCTGCAGCGGCCTAATCCTAGCCCTCGCAGGAGTCGCTCGATGCGGCCCGTGGTGTGTACTGTACCTCCGTGCCAGTGGGCGCCAGTCCCCAGTGCCTAGAGTTGTGGACCTTGTGCGAGGACGAGGAAGTTTGTTAGTTCCATTACTGAGTGCCGTGTGTGTCTCTGTCTGTGTCACGCGCGTGCCGGTTTTCCGGCTCTACATTCGTCGTAGCGCCGCGCGAGAGATGTGGACATATGTGTTCTGTCAGTTAGTTTGTACTACATACTTCACCCCGTGCCTACCTCCGTCTCCGCCGCGGGTACAATTCTATATAGCCAGCAGTCCTCCTCGGTTCGAATCAGCAGCAGCGACGCCTCATCCGATGGTGGGGCCTCGCCGACGGCACTAGCACGCCGCACAACTAGATCGACACTGTCCTCATAGGGCTTGCTCACGTCGCAGACGTTGTTCGCGCCGCCTCTGGGAGCGAGAGTGCCGCTGTGCGGCTCATCGAGGACAAAAGCGGATAAGACTCCCTTGGCCTCGTCGCTCGGGATTATAGACGCGAACCACGGCTCCCATGTGCGGTAGATGTTCGTCACCCGCACCCGCGCATGGCCACTGCGCGGAACCGGCAGCAGCGGAACTGTGTCGTCGCTGCGCTTGACTTCCGTCGCCCAGGTCGGCCACAGCTCGCTGCTGCCGGCCTGCACGCCAGCCGACAGGCTGTCTGAAGCCGCAAGCGAGTCAGCAAAAGCACCGCCCACAAAGCCCGCGTCTCCGCGAGGGCCGAACTGGTACTTACCGCCGTGCACGCCGCCAACGGCGTCAGAGAGGCCGCTCATGCGCGCGTGCGAGCGGAGGGCCGAGCGGCAAATGGAATCCACGCCGCGGCGAGCCGGAGCTCGGTCGCGATCTCATCCGCCGCCGCGAGCTCTGCAGGAGCTGCAGCTGACCTGCGCTGAGCGTGCAGCGACAGCCTCGAGCCCACGACCGCGTCCGTCGACCCGCTCGCCTCGTCGTCCTGGTGTGTGGGTGTGGGTGTGTGTACACTCGTCCTGGTGCTGCCGCCTGGAGAGCTTGCCCCCGCGGGGTGCGCACCTTGTCCCTTGGCCCCAAACACAGTGCAGATTTTAGGTTCGCCTGGAGAGCTTGTTACGACGTTGTCCCTTGGCCCAACCCTTGCCCGAATCCACCGGCGCGATAGTGGGTCGAGGCGAGGCATGGCGTCCGCCTGCAAGCGCGCCCGCACCGGCGGCGGCGGCGACGAGGGGCCCGTGCCGGTCGCGGATGGCTTCGAGGCGCCCATCTTTGGCGCGCGCTTCGTTGGACAGGTCACCACGCCGACGCTCGAGGGCGAGGACGGCCCTCTGGCATCGCTCGGGTCGGCTGGCGTCGCAAGCGACCACGCGGGCGCCTGGTACGTCGCGACCAAGGACTCGCTGCTGCACGTCTCGGCGGCCGGGCGCGTGCGCCGCGTGGCAGCCTTGCCGGAAGGTGAAGTCTTCAACAGAAATGCCGCCAGCCCAGACGGGAGCGCGGTGTTTGTGGCAGACTACAGCAGCCACGACATCCGGCGTGTGGAGGTGGCGACGGGCGAGGTGACCACGCTTGTAGACAGCCTCGACGCCGATGAAGCAGCGCAGTTCGACGGTCCAGCCGGCATCGCCATCAGCCCAGACGGCAGCGCGCTGTTCGTGGCGGACTTCGGCAATTACAAGATCCGGCGAGTTGAGGTGGCGACGGGCGCGGTATCCACGATCGCGGGCAGCGGCGAAGTAGGCGACGCGGATGGCGTGGGTAACGCGGCGGAGTTCACCGAGCCAGTGGGCCTCGCCATCAGCGCCGACGGCAGCGCGCTGTTTGTGGCGGACAGCAGCAACGACAAGATCCGGCGGGTGGAGGTGGCGACTGGCGCGGTGACGACTGTCGCGGGCAGTGCCATTACGGGCAGCGCCGATGGGGTGGGCGACGCGGCACGGTTCGATTTCCCGATTGGCATCGCCATCAGCCAAGACGGCAGCGCGCTGTTTGTGGCGGACTATGAGAACCACAAGATCCGGCGGGTTGAGGTGGCGACGGGCGCGGTGACGACGCTCGCGGGCAGCGGCACCAGTGGCAGCGCTGACGGCGTGGGCGAAGCGGCGGAATTCGACAGCCCAGTCGAAGTCGCCATCAGCGCCGACGGCAGCACGCTGTTGGTTGGTTCGGAAGGCGGCCTCCGCCTGGTATGCGTGGCGGCGCCTCCTCCGCCTCCCTCCTTTGCCCCGATCGTCGTTCCGCCCTCCACCTTTTCGGCCGACATGAAGAAGACGCGCGGCGACGCCTCCCTCCCAGAGGGGAAAGTCACCTTCCTGGTCGGCGACGACGAGGAGCGCATCGAGCACGTGAGCAAGTGCGTCCTCTGCGTGCGGTCCGTGTTCTTTCGGACCATGTTTGGCATCGGCATGAAGGAGCGCGACGCCGCCGAGGTCACGGTGCTCGAAACGGACCTCGCCACCTTCACCGCCCTCATCGACTACCTCTGCACCGACCAGCTCGACCTCGGCGAGGGGGAGGGCGAGCAGGCGCGGCGCGCGCTCGTGCTGCGGCAGCTGGCGCAAAAGTACCAGGTGCCGCGCCTCGAGCTGCTCTGCGCGCAGGCGCTGCAGGAGAGCGTCGCGCCGGCGACCGCCGTGCCGCTGCTCGAGGCGGCGCACGCGACGGGCGACGGGCGGCTCCTCGCGCAGTGCCGCCGATTCGTGGCCGACCACGCCGCCGAGGTGCGGGCGAGCGGCGGCGTGGAGCAGCTGCGTGACCTTGGCGTGGCCAAGGGGCTGCTCGGCGACGCGCTCGACCAGGTGGCGGAGCTCAAGGGCGCGATGCGCGCGCTCCGCGTCGCGAAGGACTAACGGCAGAGGGCCCGCGTTCCGAAGCGTTGTCGACGGTCCGAGCTCGACGGATCGCGCGCTTGCGTCTCATTGCAAGGTTCTTTGTTCTCTCCCCCGTGGAGCAGAATCAGGATTCCACATACGATATAGCCTGACGAAGACGGATATACCTGTCCGGCAGTACCAAACCGAATCTAGTACGTGCTACGAGACCCCTAAGGCTACCCTATAACGTAGGCTCAGATCACTTCTTTCGTCTAGTTTCCAGTAACTGGCGCGCCCTCCCTAAAGCCGTACGAGCTTCCACCAGGTAAGGTAAGGTAAGCTAGGTAAACTTCTCCACACACACGAGGTGGTGGGGCAAGGGGGGGCAACCCTCGCGTCTCCACGTCTGACGACAGGAGCCCCACGGCATTCAAAGTGCAAGGCCCAGTGCGCGTGGGTGAGCGGTGTGTGTGTGTGTGTGTGTGTGTGTGTGTGTGTGTGTGTGTGTGTGTGTGTGTGTGTGTGTGTGTGTGTGTGTGTGTGTGTGTGTGTGTGTGTGTGTGTGTGTGTGTGTGTGTGTGTGTGTGTGTGTCTCACGTCACTGCATCCTCCGCCGGTTCCTCCCGTCGCCTCTTCTTTGTTCGAATGTTCTTCAATCCATCCTTCACGAAGCCCTCCCATGTAGCTAGCGTTCTTGGCGAATGTCTCGAAATGGCCAGCAGGCGCTGTCTGCTCGCGGTCTGTGCGGCTTCCACCATCCCCGGCAGGGCGACCGATCTGGCGGCTTCCGCCGCGCGATGCCGCGGCGAGCTCAGCAGCCCCTCGAGCAGCGCCCCGACCGCCCCCACGTCACTCTGCGCGCAAGTGCCAGCGGAACGGGTCGCCCAGGGCCTCGTCGGCAGCGCCCTCCCCCGGAGTACTACGAGCACGCGCGGCTCGCTCGAGCTGAGCTACTCGGCCGGCGCGGGCACCGGCGAGGGGTACGGCTTCCGCGCCTCCTTCTCGACCGTCTGCGCCGCCGGCTACCAGTGGGTGGAGCTGATGCAAGCTTGCCAGGCGTGCTCTGCTGGGAGCTTCGCGCCCGCCGGAGCGCTCGCCTGCAGCCTGTGCGACGAACGGAGCTACTCGGACGAACCTGGGTCAGCCGCGTGCACGCCGTGCCCGGACTATAGCCGGGCAGCCGGCTCGGGCGCCGCAGACGGGCTGCAGTGCTTGTGCCTCGAGGGTTTCAGCCGCCGCAACGACAGCGCGCCCTGCACGCCTTGCCCGACCGGAGCGGTGTGTCCGGGCGGCACGATGGGGCCGGGAGGCCGCGGACGGGTGGTGCCTCGACGGCGCAGACTACCTGAAGTGCTGCGGCGGTGGGTGCGCCGGAGGCGCAGACGCGTGCCCGGGGGACGTGGCGGCGCTCGGGGAGGAAAGGTGCCCCACGCTCTCCATTCTCACCATGTCGGTGCTCGCGTTTGCGGTCTCTGCCATCGTTCTGGCCGCCGTTGGCGCGTTCTGCTGGTGCATCGGCTTCACGGCGGGCGTGCGAAGGGGGAACCGCATGGCGCTGCGCGACGTGATGCGGAAATTCAACCTGTCGGGGGAGGAGGAGGGCGACAATCTCGACAGCCTAGATGCTGGCGCGTAGGAACGGGGCTAGTTGCCGGCGATCCGCTTGGGCAGCGCCCGCGCTTGCCTCTGACTGGGTCTCCATAGGTCGCGCGGCCCGAATGCTCGAATTGAACGTCTTGCAAGCTGGCGTCGCTCGCGTAACTGTGGCAGGGCGATCCTCCCTTCGGTGGAAGTGAGATCTCTAGCCTCCTAACGAGGTTGCCCTCCGCCTGGCTGTTTGGCGACAGCGATTAACACCCCCGCAGTTGCGTGGGTCCGCGCCACAGGTAGAGACGTTGAGCTCGACAAAGTCTTGGTAGTGTTGTTTCGGGCCATCAGTCCGACAGGAGAGGGCCAGCGGTCGCCTCCTCGAGCTGCCCATGCCTTCGCCGGTTTGGAGTATCGTCGCCACCACCCCCATGTGCGCCCAGGAAAAGGAGGGCTCCCCACTGAGGACGGTCTGCGGGGGGAGCCGAGTCGCACGGAACGACCTCCTGATGGGATCGCCCCTCCTCGCTGAGGACGATCTGCGGGAGGAAGGGCCCCACCTCTCCCCACTGAGGACGGCCTGCGGGGGAAGAGGTCCTGGATCGAACAAACCTTGCCTCCGCTCAGGACGGCTGACAAGGACGGCGACCACCGCATGGGGGCGTCCATTGATCCACTCGGGGGCTGGTCCCAAGGGTCACAGCTCAGGCCGAGCGGCCGCCGGTGCGACGACGAGGTCCTCCCGCCACGGGCTCCAGCGGGGCCCTCGCCGCTCCCCACTGAGGACGGTCTGCGGGGGGAGAGGCCGACGAGGCGCGCGAGGTGGATGCCGTACAGGTTCACTGCAAAAGGAGCTCGGGCACCGGGATTTGGCGGGAGTGCAGTGCCTGGACGCACACCGTCCGGAACGTATCCTCATCCACGTGCACCGTGCTGAACACGCCGAGGTCGGACAAGGCACCGAGGATGCGGCGCCAAGCCGCGGCCAAGACGATGTCGAGGCATGGCGCGAATATGAGGCCGGTTGGAATTCCACCACAGCCGCACCAAAGTACGGAATCTCTGGACGGACAGGCGTCCAAGTCGACGAGAGCAACGGTGGGATAGCCAGACGTCCAACGGATACTTTTGCTCGTGCACCCATTGGAAGAAACCCGTGATTGAGCAGCTGCTGCACGTGCTCGCAGCGACGGGTCTGCGTGCGTGGTCCACCAATGCAACGGCGCGCCTCTCGACGTGGACAGTTGAGGGCGGCATCCGCAAGCAGTTCGCGTGGCGTGCAAGAGGGTTCACTCGGTATATCCCGCCGTATGACATCCTGGTTGAGCTAGCAGAGCAAGTGGTGGATGACAGCGAGCAACTTGCCACGGAAATCAAGCACGACCTGCGTCGTAGCAAGGCGCTGCGCGATCTGCGCACGCAGGTGATCCAACACCGACGCGTTGCGTCAGCCTGAACGCTGCAGCTGAGAAGCGTGAGAACGCTGGACGTGTTTTTGCTGCCACGCTAATGTTCGGAAAATTCTTTTTCTGTGCTTTTCGGCCTTACACGCTGCTAGCCCGTCGTGCGGGACAGTCTGCGTCGCTCGCTCGCTCGAGCACGGATAACACTCACAAGCCGGCCGACGCCGACGATTGCCATCGCGTGGCCGGCCAGTCGATCTATGGAGACGGCAACGACGTCGGGTGGTGCCACGCGTCGCCTACTGCTTGGCCTCGTCATCGCCACCTGCTTGGTTGTTCTGCTGTATAACCCGAACGCGCCATTCAGTGATCCTCCATACCACCACAACGCCTCGCTCCGGCATGGATCCGAGAGGAATCGACCCACCCCACTCACCAACGCCGGAAGGCCTCTCGGCTGCGCAGAAGCCGGCCGTCCACGATTTCTTTGCCCAAAGAAGGGACGCGGGACTTCTTCCGAGCTTGGCGAGAGGCCGAACTCTACCGCTAGGCTCAATATTACGCCCATGAGCTAGCTACCTCGCTGGGGCCCACACGGTGAAGGCACACACCGGCGCTCAGGGCGATGACACAACCAGAATTCCTTCAGGCACTCCGCCGCTCGTGCCCCCCTCTTGTCGTCACAAGCGCACGTACTTGGCGCGCCCCTTGGGGCCTTGTGGAGGTGGACTCTCTCAGCGGCAGTACTCTGACGCCGTTGCCGAGCCGACATTGATTGACAGTAGATGTAGATGGTCCGGCGCGGCGACGGCGACGCTCACACCCTCACACGTGATCAGCCACACATGAGTCATGACCCATGTCTTAGTGACTCAGGGAGAGACTTTGAAACAAACAAATAGAAGGAGAAAATGACCCCGGCACAAGATCCCTAGCTGCAAGGAACCCGAACCCTTGTCTCGATTTTCCCTACCTAACCTACGGGTACGGCTCTAAATGGGAAATGGCTGGTCCGCCGCCGCCGGGAACAAGTGACCGCCTCACCGGGATATTATGTATTATATTACGTAACTAGAGATAACAGATCAACTATAAACACGCACTACCTTCCTACCCTGTGGAGGTCTGTGGCACCACAAACCCCGCCCTACCTACCTATCCATCGAGACCCCCTAGGAAAGGTTGCTCGTACTAATAAAAAAGCCGTAGAGCCAATGCGAGACTCTTCACGAAGACGAGCCCTATGGGCGGCCCCCGCCGTAACTCAGAAAAGAACGTACTGAAAGGGGGGGGGGGGGGGGGCATGACTCAAATCTCTAAGCATGACCCGCGCGCGCGGCCGCGGCCAGTGGCACGCCTCGCCGGCAGAAGTGCACGCGGAAACATACGTCACGGAACGTATCTGAACAATGAGAGGCCCTGCTGTTCGAAATATCGGCGGCCAACTAAGTCCTGAATGCGGCGCAGAATGGCGGGATCGGCCACGATTGGAAAGCCAAGCCGATTGCATTCATCTCGCACGTGCTGCTGCATTTCGGCAAGGCTTGTAGGGCACATCCACGCCAGCGGTGATTGCGTGCTTCTGCTTCAGGAAGCGCACGAGAGCAGCGTCCAGAAAATGCTGGTACGTGCGCCAGAATACAATCGGTCTTCCTCGCCAAGCTGGATGCAATGTGTGCAGCGGCAGGAAGGGCGATGTTTGTACCAGATAGCAACTCGACATGGACGGGGCCCGCTCCTAGTGCCGCTCGATCTACGCGCTGGTATGTATGTATGTAGGAAGGTGAAGAACAGCCAGGCTCGGACTGGACTGCGCCGGCTATGACCTGCTATGAAAATGGCCTCGCCGCGCCAACGCTGTTGCCGCCTCGATACGCGCCGGCTAGACCGCTTCACACCGGCCAAATCTGAATTCGCCTTCCATTTTTTTCTGAAACACAACGGCGAATTCTTTTTTTGAAAGCCGGACGGCTCTGGCCACAGCATGATCGCGTCCGCCGCCTTCGCCTTCTCTGGCGGCGACAGGCCGTGGATGTCGACCGCCGACACGCCCGCGCAGCGCGCTGCGACGCTCGTGCAGCACATGACGCTCGCAGAGAAGATACAGCTCACGCACGGCTCCTGCGGCGGCTACGTCGGCAACGTGTGCGGCATCGGCCGGCTCGGCGTGCCTGCCATCAAGATGAACGACGGGCCGCAGGGCTTCCGCGACAACGCGCACCCGGGCTCGTCCACCGCATGGCCGTGCAGCCTCGCGATCGGCGCCACGTTTGACCGCTCTGCCGCCGAAGCGTGGGGCGCGGCGATGGGCGACGAGTTCTTCCGGAAGGGCGCCAACGTGCAGCTCGGCCCGGGCGTGTGCCTCGCGCGCGTCCCGCGCAACGGGCGCAACTTCGAGTACATCTCCGGCGAGGACCCGCACCTCGGCTACGAGATGGTGCAGCCGGCCGTGCGCGGGATCCAGGGTGCGAGAGAGAGACAAGGGAGGAGGGTGCGAGAGAGAGACAAGGGAGGAGGGTGCGAGAGAGAGACAAGGGAGGAGGGTGCGCGAGAGAGACAAGGGAGGAGGGTGCGAGAGAGAGAGACAAGGGAGGAGGGTGCGCGCGAGAGAGAGGCACATGAGGGCCACACGCGCACAACGCCATTTCGACACGCCCTCGCCTGCCGCGGTGCTGTGCCTTTGGCTCTGACCCCTCCCGTTGTGGTCTGGCGCCTCCGGATGATGTCGCCGTGTGCCATCATGCTCGCCGGCGTGGTGGCTTGAAGTACTGAACCATGAACAATGCAGGCGCCGGCGTGGTGGCCAACGCAAAGCACTGGGCAAACAACAACCAGGAGACGGAGGACCGCACGTCGGCCGACCTCGAGGTGTGAACAGCGTCTCTTCACACCTCCAGCTGTGAACAGGAGACGGACCGCACGTCGGTGGACGAGGAGGTCGACGAGCGCACGCAGTTCGAGCTGTACTACCCGCCGTTCGAAGGCGCGATCGCTGCAGGCGTCGGCTCCGCCGTGTGCTCGTACGACACTTCAGAGACACTTCCAAGACACTTCAGAGACACTTCAGCTGCAGGCGTCGGCTCCGCCATGTGCTCGTACGACAAGACACTTCAGAGACACTTCCAAGACACTTCAGAGACACTTCAGCTGCAGGCGTCGGCTCCGCCGTGTGCTCGTACGACAAGACACTTCAGAGACACTTCCAAGACACTTCAGAGACACTTCAGCTGCAGGCGTCGGCTCCGCCATGTGCTCGTACAACAAGATCCGCACGCGCTGGTCGTGCCAGAACCCGGAGACGTGTCTCTGTCTTGGAAGTGTCTCTGAAGGGGGTCTAAGTTTTCTTTTTTTAGGTCGTGCGAGAACCCGGAGACGCTGCAGCGGGACCTCAAGGAGCGGCTCGGCTTCCGCGGCTGGGTCATGTCCGATTGGGGCGCCACGCACTCCATGTCGCTCGCGCAGGGCCTGTACCGTGAGATGCCGACAAGCATCTCTCCCCATCTCTCCCCATCTCTCCCCATCTCTTCCCATCTCTCCCCATCTCTCCCCATCTCTCCCCATCTCTCCCCATCTCTCCCCATCTCTCCCCATCTCTCCCCATCTCTCCCCATCTCTCCCCATCTCTCCCCATCTCTGCCGTAGGCCTCGACCAGGAGATGCCGGGGGCGGACTTCATGAACGCCGCCGCCATCGAGGCGGCGCTCGCCAGCGGCGAGGTCGACGCCTCTCGGATCGACGACGCCGCCTTGCGCATCCTGACGCCCCTCTTCGGCGTCGGCGCCTTCGACATTAACAACACGAACACGCAGCGCAACAATGTCTCCACGCCCGCCCACACGCCTAGAAGCGGAACACGCACTCGTGTACTCCAACCAGCACCCGCGCGCCAGAGGACGCGCATGCAGCCGTATCCACCCGCACTCCGCTGATTTCACTGTGTCTTCCCGCCCCGAGGCTGGCGTGTTCAGCGCGTAGGCCCACACCGCCCTCGCGCGCAGCTTGGCGGCGCGCTCGGTCGTGCTGCTCAAGAACAACGGCGTGCTGCCCCTCGACCGCACGACGCCCCTCCGGGTGGCGCTCTTCGGCAAGACCGCGCGAGCGCCCGTCGTCGGCGGTGGCGGCTCCGGCGCCGTGGTGCCGGCCTTCGTCCCGTCGCCGTACGACGCGATCCGCGCGAGGCTCGGGGGCTAACCCTCTCTCTCTCTCTCTCTCTCTCTCTCTCTCTCTCTCTCTCTCTCTCTCTCTCTCTCTCTCTCTCTCTCTCTCCCTCTCTCTCTCTCTCTCTCTCTCTCTCTCTCTCTCTCCCTCTCTCTCTCTCTCTCTCTCTCTCTCTCTCTCTCCCTCCGGGCCTCCTTCCCCCCTTTCACCACCTCCTCCCTCACCTACTCCACCCCCACTTCTTCCAAGCCACGCCCACCTCGCGCAGTTGCTCCACGCCGCCATCCCCCCCTCCCTCCCCCCCCCCCCAATCCACCCCCTCCCAGCTCGCCGGGCTCTCCCTCCGGGCCTGGCGACTGCGGCGTGCCGGCTAATTCACGACTCAATGAACTGAGGAACTAATAGGCTCGGCCTCTCCGCCGGGACTGGCGACTGCGGCCTGCTCGACGCGTCGGAGGCGGAGGGCCCTTGCGTGGCGCGGTGGTGTGAAGCAGCGTCTCTTCACACCTCCTGCTGTGAATAGGCGGAGGGCCCGTGCGTGGCGCAGTCGGATGGCGACGACACCCTCGCCG
This sequence comes from Emiliania huxleyi CCMP1516, assembly GCF_000372725.1. Classification (NCBI taxonomy): domain Eukaryota; phylum Haptophyta; order Isochrysidales; family Noelaerhabdaceae; genus Emiliania; species Emiliania huxleyi. Next base: position 195,942 of record NW_005200670.1, on the reverse strand, counting down.
CCTACGAGCTCGCGAGGCGAGATTGCAGGAGATTGCAGGAGATTGCAGGAGATTGCAGGAGATTGCAGGAGATTGCAGGAGGTTGCAGGATGCATGACCCCACGTCCGCTTCCTGACCCTCGCCTGGTTAGTGCCCCCACGCCCCTCATCCTAAGTCTTGCACTCAGCTCGCGAGGGCATCGGAGGTCGCCTAGCAACCTACTGCAA
>NW_005200670.1:180478-195635 GCF_000372725.1 Emiliania huxleyi CCMP1516 | reverse complement strand
CTTGCGCTGAGCTCGCGAGGCGGTCGGACGTCGCCTTGCAATCTCCTGCAATCTCCTGCAATCTCCTGCAATCTCCTGCAATCTCCTGCAATCTCAGGCGGTCGGACATCGCCATCGTCTTCGTCGCGACAAGCAGCGGCGAGGGCAGCGACCGCGCCTCCCTCTCCTTCGACGGCAACGCAGACCTGCTCGTGCGCGCAGTCGCCGCCGCCAAGGGCCGGCGGACAGTCGTCGCGTGCGTCGCGCCCGGCGCCGCGCTGACGCCGTGGGCCGGGGAGGTGGGCGCGGTCACCTACGCCTTCCTGCCCGGGCAGCGTGCCTAGAGACTCTTGACGTTCCTACCTAGCGGACAGGGGCAGCAGAGGTCGACTAGGGGAGTGCTCACGCCGCATACGGCGTGGACCCAGAGCATATGGTGCTCTCTCCCCATCTCTCCCCGCATCTCCCCCATATCTCTCCCCATTCCTACCCAGCGGACAGGGGCAGCAGAGGCCGACTGGTCAGACAGGCAACGCCGAGTGCTCACCGCCACATCTCCCCATATCTCCCCGTATCTCCTCATCGCTCCCCGCATCTCCCCGTCTCTCCCCCTCTCCCCACATCTCCCCACATCTCTCCCCATATCTCCCCGTATCTCCTCATCGCTCCCCACACCTCCCCGTCTCTCTTCATCGCTCCCCCCACCTCCCCACACCTCCCCGTATCTCCCCATCCCCCCAGGCAAGAGTACGCCGACGGTCTTGCGGACGTGCTCTTCGGCGACGTCAACCCGTCGGCACATCTGCCCCTCACGCTGCCGCGGGCGGAGAATGAGGTCGGCTTCACGGATGCGATGTGGCCGGGCGTGGGCGACAAGCAGCGCGTCGCGTCCTACTCCGAGGGGCTACTCGTCGGCTACCGCTGGTACAATGCGCACAACGCCACCCCCGCCTTCCCGTTCGGGCACGGCCTCTCGTACACCACCTTTGCGCTCGCGGGTCTGCGAGCGAGCCCGACGCGGGTCACCGTCACCGTCACAAACACCGGCCGCCGGCCGGGCGCCGCGGCGCCGCAGCTGTACCTCACCTTCCCTCCCTCTGCGGGCGAGCCGCCGGGGCAGCTTCGCGGCTTCGCGCAGGCGCAGCTCGAGCCGGGGGAGAGCGCGGAGGTGCGGTTCCCGCTGCGGGCGCGCGACATGTCTGTGTGGAACGCAACCACCCACGCGTGGCAGCTTGTGCACGGCAGCTTCGGAGTGGCGGTCGGGCTCTCGTCGAGGGACGCGGCGGCGCTGCGCGGCGCCTTCCGGAGCCCCTGAGGAGAACCCCGGGGAGGAGCGAGCCTGAGGGGACCCACGCACCGCGGCGCAGCGGGGAGCAGGGGGCCGGCAGAGGAGGCAGCCTCGTGTACCGGCCTCGCTTGGGCACAATACGCGTCCCTCCGTCGAGTGGCGTCTCTCTCCTCTCCGCTCTAAAAAGGGCGTCTCAGTCAAAAAAGTACACGTCACATCGACACAAACGCTAGCGCTATACAATGGACAGCTGAAGGGCGGGCTTCAAAGACGGTGCGCACATTCTGAACACCGCACAAACACGTCACAAACTGGACAATGCACGAGAGCCGGGTGGAGGCGGAGTCGGCAGAGACCACCCGCTCCGGCCGCTGCGGTGAGAGAAAGGTCGAACCGCCTCAGAATATCCAGAGATGCCTCGTGACCATCTCGTAGATGGTATACGCAACCGTCAGGGCGAAAATCAGCACAACCACAACGCACAAGCCGCACATCACGCGGTCGGTCTGTCGCTGAGCCACCGCGATCCGGCCGCCGGCGATCGACACACGCTTGGAGCCCTCCATGGCGGATGCGGCGGATGCACGGCGGGTGCTCCTCGCAAAGTAGGAGGTGACTCGTGCGGTGAAGCGCGATCGCGCCATCTGCCGCTCGAGCGACGGGGGAGTCACCTCCGTCGCGTCTGTGTCCGGCTTTCTGTCGTCGGTCTCCTCCTCCTGCCCTGTCTCCACTGCCTCCAAATCTGGTGGGGCTTCGGTCCGGGTCGACTCGCCGCGTAGCCACGCCGAGATCCTGGTCCAGCGGGAGCGCGCCTGCTGGCGCTGCAGCGGCGGCACCATCGCGAGCATCTCAAGGACGGGTATCGACCACCTTGGGTCAGCCTTGTCAGGGCGCGCCAATTATGATTAGGGGGGAACGACGCACGTTTTCTTCCTTTTTTGAGCTTAGCCTTCGAGAGAGATTTTTATTAACCAACAAGAAATCACGACTCTCACAGTGATTTGGGCTCGGCAGCTTGTTAGCCCTCAGCCGAAGCTGGGGCCGGTCCCGTAGCCGAGAGAGCCCGCGCCGTGAGTTCGACGCGGTCGGGAGGCCTTGCGGAGAGGCCAGCGAGGTGGCGATCGCTGTACTTCATGGTCGTCATCAAGTGACCGGCTGACAAGCCAGAGGTCGATACTCTGGACGACCCATAGGATGCCACGAATGCCTGAAGGAGAGGGAGGCGAGGCCAGAGGCAGGCTCAGCTGCTCTCGGGTGATCCCGCTTTGGAGGCTGAAGGACCCGATGGTCCTGTCACATTCGCGTTCCGAGTCGTGGGGGTAGAAGAATTCGAGTAGAAATCGAGTCAGCACTTCCTTGTAGTACAGCGGACCGCCAGGCTCGCCGGCAGCATCCGCAGGGAGGCAGCATATGAGGCACCAGTTTTCTGGAGAGCTCAGCAGCTGCGGCCGCGGTGGCGGAGTCGGCCGCGGTTCGAGCGAGCAGCTTTTGGCTGCGGGTTCGAATCGCGGAAGGCTCATGCCCTCGCGGAGCGACGCGGGTCGCGCGGCGTGCGCGTGTGCGAAATGCGACAACAGACGACAGACGACAGACGCCTGAGCGCTGTACGCCTGAACTTTTGTCGCCGCAATCGCCACCGCCGCCATCTTGACGAGCAGCGCGAGCGCGCTCGTCGGCGGCCAGCCGTCGCGGGCCGGGCCGAGCCCGGCCTCAACCGGCCGCGCCGCCGCAGCAGGCCCGGAGGCCCACATGGCGGCCGACCAGCTGATAAGGAACTCTTGCCTTCGATGTTATGAAAACAAACGCAAGGCGGACATGGCATATCGCTCTCGGGCCCACAGACACCCCGCACACTCGCCGCACACCCGCCGCCCCCCGCGCGCGCCCCACCCCGTTTCTTTTTTATATTTTTGGGGGATTTGCTCGCTTCATCACACAGCATTGCAACATCAACACTCTTTTCCCTTTCTGTTCATAAAAGCAGAACTCGGGATCATCAAACGCTCTTCTCGCACATCTCTCACACATGTCATGTCATGTCTCTCTTCCGATCGATACAGAGAGTAAGTAAGTGAGTGTGTGTGTTTGTGTGTGTGTGTGTGTGTGTGTTACTCACACTCACTCACACACTCAGTAAGTGAGTGAGTGAGTGAGAGTGATACTCCGTGTTATCCTCCAGATAGAGAAGTGCCCTTTTCTGTGAGCAGGGATTCCCTCCCGGCGGGGGTTGTGGCGGAGAGCCGGCATGGGAATCGCCGGCCTCCACCCAGGGGGTGCGGCCCCTGCCAGGCGCCGCAAGCGGTGCCCGACAGGGGCGGGTGCCCCCACCCCGAGCGAGGGGTGGGGGCGGGGGCGGGGTCCAACGTGACCCGGCCCATCGCCTCGGCAAGGTCTTCGTACTTCGATGTGATTTTCCACGGTGTCGTCGAGCGAGAGTGCGGTAGCCGCGGAGGTGATGGCGTCGATATCGTCGTTTGAACGACAGCCGCCAACCACCTTCCCCGGGCACAGCCTTTCGGTTCGTGAAGGGTCGGTGCGTGTCGTGACCCCCTGGAACACCCGTACCCCCGCACCATCTCCATCGCTTGGTTCTATAACCTTGCCACCACCGGGAGCGGCCAGGGCTTCATAGACTCGGTCGAGAGACCCCAGATCGGCATCCATGCCTTTCTGGACAGGGTGGCCCGCCACACACAACGACCCCTGGAATTGCGACTCGCCGCTTTCCTCCCGCTGTGATCCTGTGTGAGCTCTGTGTCTTGGTTTGCCAACATGCCTAAAGCCAAGCACTTCAGCACGAGGACGAGGCGACCTGGTCGACGCGGTCGTGGCTGTCGCTGCAGGCCCAGCGCATGTCAGTCGCGCTGCAGCTCGCGGCGGCGGAAGAGATTGCGACCGAGCTCAGGCTCGCCGCGGCGTCGGAGGACGCCGCCGTCGCCTAGACTCCCCTGCGTCACTAACTACGTGCCTCCCCGTCTTTGTAGCCTGGCGTTTGTGCCCCGTTTGTGCCGCGTCCCGTGCCCCCGAGTTCATTTTACAAACTAAAGCCAAGCACTTATATCATTAAGCTAAAATGCCCGAGGGTGGACTGTTGAGTAACAGTAGTGTTAGTGTGTCGTGTGTGTCTCGCGCCTTGCGGGGGGGGAGCGGAAAGGAGGAACCTCTTCCCGCGGACGGACGAAGCGGGGGTCGGGGTGATGTCCTTCAGCGCGCCGCAGCCAGAGGCGCCGCACGACGCGGTGTTGCGAGGCGACGAAGCGGCGGTGCGTTCGTGGCTCGAGAGAGGCGGGCGAGCAAACACCGCGCGCGAGTATGGCGAAGCAACCGGCGTTACCCTGCTGATGGACGCCGCCGGCCAGGGCCACGAGCGGGTGGCTGCCTTGCTGCTGCAGCACCGCGCTCAAATCAACCTGCAGAGCAGCATCGGCGGCACCGCGCTGATGTTTGCCGCCATCGACGGCCACGAGTGGGTGGTCGAGCTGCTGATTCGGCATGGCGCTGAGATCAACCGGCAGAGCAGCGATGGCGGCACCGCGCTGATGTACGCTGCCACCAAAGGCCACGAGCGAGTGGTCGAGCTGCTGCTGCAGCGCGGTGCCGAGATCAACGTGCAGCAGAGCGACGGCTTCACCGCGCTGATGCGCGCCGCCAGCCAAGGCCACGAGCGGGTGGTCGAGCTGCTGTTGCAGCGCGGCGCGGATGTCAACCTGCAGGACAACATCGGCGGCACCGCGCTGATGTGCGCCGCCAACAACGGCCACGAGCAGGTGGTCGAGCTGCTGCTGCAGCGTGGCGCGGAGATCAACAAGCAGAACAGCATCGCCGGCACCGCGCTGATGATCGCCGCCGCCCAAGGCCACCTCCCCGTCGTGCTCCACTTGCTGCAAGCTGGCGCAGATACGAAGGCTCGCGGTGCGACCGGCATGACGGCGCTGCAGTTGGGCAAGGGGGCGGCCAAGCTTGCGACTGCCGACGCCGCCAGTGCTCCTACATGGGACCACGCCGGGTGCGTGCGCGCTCTCACAGAGCATGCAGCGGCGCTGAGGGAGGCGGAGGCGGCAGAGAAGGCGGCAGCGAAGGCGCTCGAGGCCAAGGGGCGGCGCGAACAGCGCGAGCGGGAGGAGGCGGCAGCGGCGCGAGAGCGCGAGCAGGCGGCACGACAGCGCAAAGCAGAGCAGGCGGTGGACGAGGCGCGCCGGGCGGCGAATGTGGCGGCTCTGGAGGAGCAGCGGCGAGCGATTGCGGCTGAGGCGGAGGCGAAGCTGGCCGCTGAGCGCGCGGCAGCAGAGGAGACATTGCGGGCGAGGGAGGCGGAGAGGCGAGCAGTAGAGGAGGCGCAGCTTGCGGAGCAGCGGGCGGCGGCGGCTGCGCGCAACGCGGCTAAAGCGGAGGCGGAGCGGCGCGAGAAGGAGGCCGCCAACAAGAGGGCGGAGGAGGAGAAGGCAAGGCTGCGCGCAAAGGCGGTGGAGGCAGCGGCGGCCAAGAAGGCGGCCAAGGAGAAGAACAATAAGGCCAAGAAGGCGCCGCCCGCCTTCAAGCTCGAGGAGGAGCGGAGGGCGAAGGCTGCGGCAGAGGTTCGCGAACAGGAGGCGAAGGCGGCGCGGCTGGCTGCTGAGCAAGAGGCGGCGAGGCGGGCGGAGCGCGAGGCGGCAGAGCTAGCGGGTGCGGCGGAGCAGGCGGCGCTGCGAGAGGCTGCGGAGCTTGCAGAGGCGTTGCGCCGGTCAGAGGTGGATGCGGAGGAGGCGCTGGCGCGTCGGGTGTCGCGGTGCGAGGAGGCGGTGAGCAGCGAGTCGACCGGCGGCGGCGGGGAGTTGCAGCGGCGTGTCGATCGGCTGGAGGCGAGCCTCGGCGCGGCGACCGAGGGTAGCCTCGAGGAGCGGGTCGGCGCCATTGAGCGCTTGATCGAGCCAGAGGCGGCAGAGGCGGCGGAGCAGCAGCTGCCAGTCACTGAGCCGCTTGCCGCCGTCTCACTAGCGGACGCCGGCCAAGACACGGGGCGGCCGGCTGCACCAGAGTCCACCATGGGAGGCGAGACGTCGTGCATCATGTGCTTCGAGCGGCCAAAGTCTCACCTCGCAGTGCCGTGCAGCCACTTGTGCGTCTGCGGTCCCTGCTCGGAGCTGATGCGAGAGTGCCCGTATTGCCGCGAGCCAGTGATGATGTGGCTCGCGCCGCGCCCCGTGTGATCAGCTTAACTCCAACGTTTTGTCTTCCGCTTGTTAGTCTGCGAAAACGAAAACGCCAACCCCTTACCGATGTCAGGCAGTGTGTCTCAGCCAGAGGCGCCGCACGACGCGGTGTTGCGAGGCGACGAAGCGGCGGTGTGCGTTCGTGAGAGCGGCCGCGGAGAGAGAGGCACGCGCGATTTAGTATTCTTTAGCGCCAGTCCCGTGCCTAGTAAAGAAAGAAATTTACAACTAAAGAAAGAAAGAAAACATACAGCCCAAGGGAGGGATGGGAGGACGACGTGCGAGGAGGGTTGGTAAAATTCTTTAGTGATATGCGAATGGAGACTTGGGCGATGCGTCTTTCGGTGCAGCGCCGCCTGGGTCTCCCCCTCGACGACAGCGACGTCGAGGTTGACGCAACCGTATCGAGAGCGCCACCCAAAAGGAGGCGGACGGCCATGGAGGTCACCGGATGGAAGGCGAACGGCACGATACGAAAAGGCAGGGCGAGGCGGATGGAGAAAGAAGTGCCGAGGAGGCCATGGTGGAGGGGAGGGACGGGAGGACGAAAGAAGGGCGAGGAGGACGAGCGGCCCGCACAGGCCGCGAGCAGACAGCGCCTGCTGGCCATCTCGAGACATTCGCAAAGAACGCTAGCTACATGCAACATGGGAGGGCTTCGTGAAGGATGGATTGAAAAACATTCGAACAAAGAAGAGGCGACGGGTGGGAGGAACCGGCAGAGGATCAGGATGCAGTGACGTGAGACACACACACACACACACACACACACACACACACACACACACACACACACACACACACACACACACACACACACCGCTCACCCACGCGCAACGGGCCTTGCACTTTGAATGCCGTGGGGCTCCTGTCGTTAGACGTGGAGACGCGAGGGTTGCCCCCCCTTGCCCCACCACCTCGTGTGTGTGGAGAAGTTTACCTTACCTTACCTTACCTGGCCTGCCAGGCCGCGGCGGCGGGCAAGAAGACTCGGAATGGGAAGACCCACGACGAGTATGGCGACGCTGCTGTCAGCGTACCGCAGCAGGGCCACAACACCAGACACAAGTACACGCTTCGACGCCTCATCCTCGCCCTACGCGCCGCGTGGGGCACCGCTGTGCGAATGGAGCCGAAAGGCCACCTCGGTCAGAGTTACAACAAACAACCCGACGTGGACGCGGAAACATTGCTCATTGGCAAGGATGGCACGCACTATTGCGGAGACGTCAAGGTCGTCTGTCCCCTCAGCAGCAGCGGGGAGCACGGTCGGAAGGGCGCTTTTGTCGCTTTCGGCAACACTGAATCATTCTACCGGAACATGGTCATGGGGCATGGGCCCGACTGCGAGGAGGGGGAGGGGGGGAGGGGGGGGGAGGGAGGAGGGGGGGGAGAGGAGGAGGGGGGGGGGAGGGGGAGGGGTACACGGGGGGGGCGGCATGGAGGGGGAGAGGAAGAGCAAGGGCGAGAGAGGGCAAGGGACCGGGCGCTGGCATGCCAGGGGGGGCAGGGTGGTGGGCGGCGACCGCCGCGTACCGTCCTACGGCGGGGACTATCGCTACGCGAGGGAAGACAAGGGCGTTGAAGTGCAGCTGCTGCTGTTCGAGTCGTTCGGCGGGTTCGGAAAGGGGGTCCGTGAGATCCTCCGGAAGGCGGCGGACGTGCTACAGAACAAGCTGACGCGGGCCCAGTACCTCGATGAGGTGACTTGGACCACTAAGAATTGGCTGGGGCTGCAGAAGCAGCGTATCTCAGTCGTTCTTCACACGGCAATCGCAGAGCAGGTTGTGAATGAGCTTGCCTGTGGCGGGGGTGGGCGGGTGCACGGAGCGAAGTGCCTCGCCACCCTCGCAGGAGTCGCTTAGGCGGCTCCCGTGGGGTACCTGTGTTAGTGCCAGTGCGAGCCAGTCCCGTGCCCAGTGTTGTGCGAGGGAGCTTTTTGTAAAATTCTTTAGTCTGCTGTGAGAGAGAGCGGCTTTTGAATTCTTTAGGGAGTTTCGTTGTAAAATTCTTTAGTCCCAAGAGGAGGACTGTCGACTGTCCTCGACGGACCGCCCCCGACACCGCCGCGTATCTTCCGAGGTGTTATGCTGGCAGCGCTCCTTGTGTGCTTGGTTGCAACGCCGCGCCGTGCGACGAGGACAGAGCGCGCCGCTGCTCCGCCAAACTACTCCGGGAGGCCCGCCGCAGCGTCGCCGAGCTACAGCTGGGAGGCGCGAAAGTTTGGAGTGGTGACACCCGCCTCCGTGGTCGCGCAGACCCGGTGCAGTCGGACCGCCGGCTGGCGTCCACTGTCGGCGGTGCCGCAGGGCGGAACCAAGGCCGGATGGATTGGTGGGCAGGCCGCTACCACAGCCAGCTTAGGCAGCGCGTGGGAGGCGCGGAAGTTTGGCGTGGTTACGCCGGCATCAACCTCTGGCGCGGCCACTCCGGGTCTGCCCTTTGAGGGCGCGTCCTTCGCCGTCGGGAGCTCGATCGCGGATCTCTCCTGGGAGGACCACAAAGCCGCAGCCATTCTCTCGCCGCAAAGCGAGCGCGGCCGCGTCGACCTGCGACGCACCGCCGCCTCGGCAGACAGGTCGAGGAGCAGCGGTCTGGCGGCGGCAGCAAGGCTCTCACAGGCGCACCCGCAGACGCCCCTCTCTCCAGCGGCGGCCGCGATTGAGGCGTCGATTGCGTCGATTGCGAGGGCGGCGGCAGCGGCCGCGGCAGAGCGCTTGGCAGCGGTCGACGCGCTGGACGCCGCCGAGGCAGCTTCGGCCGAGGCGGAGGCGGCGGCGGCGGCGGCGGAGGCCGCCGCCGAGGCGGCGGAGGCGGAGTCGGCGGCGGCGGCGGCGGCGGCGGAGGCGGCGCGGAAGGCTGCGGAGGAGAGAGAGGCGGCGGCGGCGGCGGCGGCGGCGTCCGAGGCGGAGGCGGCGGCGGTGGCGGAGGTGGCGGAGGCGGCCGAGGCGGCGGCGGCGCAAGCGAAGGCGGCGGAGGAGTCGGCAGCGGGGCAAGCAGAGGCGGTGGAGGCGGTGGGACGAGCGGAGGCGGCGGCAGCCGAGGTGGCGGCAGCCGAGGCGGCGGCAGAGCGAGCGGCGGCAGAGCGAGCGGCGGCAGAGCGAGCGGCGGCAGAGCGAGCGGCGCCGCCTCAGCTGCCGCCTCCTCCGGCGGCGTCGACGCATGTGGGCGACAGCGCGGGCGATGCGTCGGTGTGCGAAGGTCTGGAGAGTGAGGGGCTGCCCGCGATCAAGAGACGCCTGCCCGGCATCAGCAGTACGTTGTGAACAGGCTGTGTGTGCGACGGTCCGGCGAGCGAGGGGCTGCAGGGTGGGTTCGGGTACCGTGGGGATGGGGAGGGCGAGCGTCTGCAGGCGGCGCCGACCCTCTGGACTCGGCCGGCCACTCCGCCGGGCACAGGCGCTGCAGACGGCGCTGCAGACGACACGCGGCGCGGCTCGGGTTGGGACAGCGGGCCCCTCACCCTAGCGGCCAAAGTGGGCATCATCAAGCAGGTCTCCCCCCCCCCCCCCCACCCCCCCCGTCCCATCAAGCGGTGGCCTCAATGTGGTGGAGAGGTGGAGAAGGTTCACCCTCACCACCACCTCACCCCAGGCGTTGGGGCTCGACGGCAGCCTGAGCCTCCGAGCCGCTATCCACGCCGCGAATGAGGACGTGGGCTGCGAGGCTGGCGGGAACCTGCACGAGCAAGCAGACGCTCTCTTGCGCGAGCTGACGTAGACTCCTTCCTTTGGGGTGTCACTTCCTTTCTCTTTTTCGACGGGATACGGACACACAAGGTGCGTTTCTTTGATATGGGGGTCCTGGTGGAGGGGAGGGGGTACTGACGTCGTGTTTGAGGTGTCTATTAAGGTTGCTCCCGGCCCAGTGGATTACACGAGGCGTCGGCGTGGAAGGCACGCCCTCCCCGGAGCCCGGACCCCGCGCCTCTCGCCCTCTCCCCCTGCCCCTCCTCCCTCCCCACACATCTCATCGCTCTCCCCCTCCCCCCCACATCAAGTTTTACACTAGCACGTCGAGGAAAACAGTTTGTCGGAACAATGCGTTCGATCGTCTTCGCCCCAACTTCCCTTTCTATCGATCGCCCGCAGCGCTCTCCTCTATATACGGCCCATGCCGCATGCGCCCACGCCTCGCGAGCTTCTTGGGCAGCAGCTGGTTCGACAGGTCCTCTCCGTGGCCTAGGCAGCCGTCGCCGCCCTCGCCCGAGGTAAAGAAGGCGCCGTCGGCGGTGAGGGCGCGATGCTGTGGCGGACCCCAGCGGACACAGCGACGACGCGCCGCCCAGCCAAAGCACCCGAGTAGAGGGGGCGTTCTGCAGTTAATGGGGAAACCCGGTACACGGAGCCAACGTGCCAACCCTCGGGGAGGCCGCCTTGTTATGACAAACCTCAAACGTGCGTCTCGCCGTCTCGACGCCGAACCCGCGAACCGATGCCATATAAAATAGAGCCGGCATCTCCAGCCAATCTCCAGGAGAGATGGGCGACGCACGAACACACCCAGAGGCACAGTGCGCACCCCGGTCCCCGGGCTCCCCGCCCCGCTCGCCAGGGCGTGCATCGAACACAGCACTTGGAGCACTTGGAGTGCAGTCATCAACCGCACATCCAGGGCCAGGGAGCTCAGAAGCGCACCCAGCGGGCCGGATGATTGGCATCGGGTTACGGGCTAGAGAGCCCTAGCCCCGGGGGTGCGCGTTCGCAGGGAAAGGGCCGTAAAGTAAACACGGGTCTCCGAGGGTTGGCTCCGCGCTCCGGGTTTCCCCTAGCAGCAGACCGCCCCCTCTACTAGGAGCTATAACGAACACCAGACATGAACACGACACGCACTCTCACACGACGTCACCGCTCAGGGCCCCTTCACGCGGGGTCCTCATCCTCACTCCGGAGGAGGCTCCCCTCTCCTCTGAGTTCTTCCTCTTGTTCGCCTTCCGATGATCATCCGACGGGCGCGGGGCCCGACCTCCCCTCCTAGCCTTTTTCAGCAGCGGCCCCGCCACCGTCTCGTCTTCTCTGTCCGATTCTGTTGCCATCACCGACGGCGATCCCGTGCCCGACTCCCTGGGCGAGGACGGCAGTATTGGGTCGCACCCACTTCCACCCCTGGGAGGTCGAGCCCGCTCTCCCTGGTCGACGAGTCGCGCCCGCACCCGCGGCCTTTCTATCGTCCTCGGCTCGCCCCCCCCCCCCTCCGCCGGCTCCTCTTCAGGCTCGGGGAGGCGTGGCACACCCTGTCGAAGATCACGGTGGTCCGGCTGCCACTGCGACGGGCCTCCCCCCGGAGAGCTCGTACGTCCCGACTCCACTCGCAGAGGCCGCGTCAGCTCATCTCTCGCCTCCTCCGACAACTGACCCCAAGCCCCCCCTGGGGCCCTCCGGCCTCGGCCTTCTGGCTCGCCGGCGGGCCCGTTATCATATTGCGGCAACTCTCCTCCCCCAGCTCCTCCTCCCGGGTACTCCAGCCTCCGGCGGTGCGGCTCCGGATCCCCCAGGTTATTCCGAGCGGGTCCATACGGCGGCGGCCCCGCCGGCGGCGGGGGTGGAGGCGGTGGCAGGGGTGGCGGGTACAGTGGCGGCCCTCGCGGCCGTGACGCCTGGTGTGGAGCCGCTGGGGCGGCCCCTCGACCCTGCAGCCGTTCCAGCGGCGGGGACGGAGATGGTAGTGTGGGTGGCGGAAAAGGTGGCGGTACTGGCGGCCGCGCCGCCTGGTGTGGAACCTCAGGGGTGGCCCCTTGACTCAGCGGCCGCTCCAGCGGTGGGGGCGGAGGCGGTGGTGGTGGGGGCGGGCATGGTGGCGGTGCCGGCAGCCGCAACGCCTGGAGCGGGGCCTCGGGGGCGGCCCCCTGCCCCTGCGGTCGTTCCAGCCGCGGTTCCACGCGTCGGCCGACTCCCCCACTCGTGGGGGGCGGCCTAGCTCTCGTCTCCCCTCGAGAAGGGGGGGGGCCAGGGCCCAGATTCGCCGACGGCCCCGCTTCTCCCTCCCCCCGCTCCGCATCTCAGGTCGTAGGCTGCGCAGTAGCCGCGCCGCTCCCCCCTCACCCGGTCCCTCTCGATTCGGTCCCGCACCGACCGGATATCAAAGGCCGAGTTGCGTTCGGACAGCGGGCCCGCCGATGCCACACGCCTCTTCACGCAGCAGGCGCACGCCTTCATCGCCTGCCTCCCCGACAACGTCGCTCGGTCCCGGTGCAATGTCGTTGACGAGGTAGTCCTCCCCCTCCCACCGGAAAACCTGTCCAAGGTCCGTCGCGGCCAACCAGTCGTCTTGCCAGTCCCCGCACTTCCCACAGGAAAAATTCTTTTCTCGGTTCGCTCGCTAGGGGCCCCACTCGTTTCGCGCCGCCAATCACGGAGCTCTCAGCTTTGCACCCTCCCGGGCTCCCCACTCCCCGCCCGGTCGCGCCGCCAGCGCCGGCGCGCGCCTCGTAGCACGTACGGGGTGTGGAGGATGAGTTGAACATGGGGTTGTGCGCCGGGCCCTCCTGCTCGGCTCCAGCCCCTGTTGATAGGTCCAGGTGATAGCCCTGGATGGGCAATGCATACGCCTCACTGGACCTCAGATCGCCCGACCGCGTCCCGGTGCTCTGCCGTCGGATTTGTGACGCCGCCGCACCGCGCCGCGGCCGGGGGCCCTCCGGAGGCCGAGGATGGCCGTGGCGGACCGGGACGAGCTCTGGGAGGGGGGGGGTCAGTGAGTATATTGTAGAGACTAACCATGTGCACAATAACTCTCACTCTAGCTAAGCGAGGGGAGGCGATTCCGGGGCCGTACAGCAGCTTGACGTGCTTCGCCGGCGTGCGTCCCGGAGCGGTGCCGGAGCGCGGCGAAATCGGAGGACACCGTCACCGACGAGTGCGTTGGAGTATTCACTCCGGACAAAGACGGCCGCACGCACACGAGCTGCGGTCGTGCGGCCGTCATAGCGGCGAGGCGCGGGACCGTCTGTGGCGAGGTGGGTCGTGTCCTCCGATTTCGTTCAACCCAGAGAAGAGAGAGAAACAAGAGAATCCTCCTTATCAGCTGGTCGCTTCGCTCTCGCTCGCCTTGTCCGGCGCCGCCGCGCGGCCGGCCACGGCTGCGCCCGGCCTCGTCTCCACGGTCTCAGACGGCCTCATGGCGCCTACTGACGCCGACGAGACGGAGCGCGTCGGATTCGTGCTGCAGAAACTTTCAATCTCGCCGACGCTTTATGAGGCACCGAATCGACCAGAGCCAGCAGCAGAGCACTCCTCGCCTGGCTCGGTCGGGTCAGCGCCCGACTGCGATCGACTGGCCTCCAGTTCGAACCCAGGTGGGCCTGCTGCCGGCCGCGATGGCTCGCCAGAGCTGCCGGGCTTGCCCAGCCTCGCTGGCGCCTTTGGCGAGGCTGGGGTGGCTGCTGGGCATGACGACATCGCAGCAATGACCTCCACGCTGCGGAACATCCGACTGGGGCTCGCACAGGAAGCCGCAGCGACCCGCGTTCAGCGGGCGATGCGCGCGTTCCTGCTGCGCAAGGGCACCATCATCATCACGATCCTCATCACCAAGATACAGGCCGCTGCGCGCGGCCTCAACACCCGCACTTCTCTGAACAACTTCTTCAAGGCCTGCCCGCCCAGCGGGCGCACCGCCGACCTCTTCCTCAGCCGCGTCTACGGTGGCCACGAGGGCGGGCGGCGGCGCGGCGGCGGCTACGTCGTCGATTTCATCTACTGTTTGCGCTCGACCCGTCTTCCTCTCTCTCTTCCGGAAGCGCTGGCCCGATTCCCTCTCGAATTATACAACCCTCACGACACAGTGCGCGACTGCCACGGAACCAACGGGTTCTGCAACCAACACGAGGTCAACGGAGAGCAGCTGAGCCTGCCTCCGCCCTCGTCCCCCTTCACCTCCGGTGAGTCGCCCTGCCCCAGTCGTCCAGAGCACGACCTCTGGCGAGTCAGCCGGTCACTTGATGACGACCTGAAGAGCAAGAAGAAGACAAGGCAAAACGACAAGAAGCGCGCCAAGGCCAAAGCAGCGGCTATCGCCGCTGCAGCGGCCGAGGAGGCTGCTGCAAAGGCGGCTGCTCAGGCGGCCGCTCAGGCCGCTCAGGCGGCCGCTCTCGGACGGTACAGGTTGGTCAACGCTTGGTTCTATCCACGCGGCGACTGGTACACCTTCTACTGGGATGGCAGCTCGGCCGACAAGGTCGCAAGGCGCGCTACCTACCCGACGCTCGAGCACGACGACCACGACCCCGGCCCCCTCGCAGAGCGCATCAGGCGCGACAAGCGCGAGGCGTCCCACCGCTCCTCCGACGACTCCTCCTCCGACCGCGACTCGTGCGGCACCGGCTCCACTAGCGAGGCGAATGACATATTCGACACCCTCGAAGACCATCTCGGCTACGGTTCCGACTCCGGCTCCGGCTGGTAGTCGACAAGCTGCCGAGCGCAAATCACTCTGTGTGACACATTTCTTGTTGGCTTCTAAAAATCTCTCTCTCAACCCAGCATCCACACCTTTAGGCGCGCGCGAGCGGCGCGGGAGCGCCCGTCGCGGTTCCCGGTCGGCGGCTGTGGTGGCGGCGGCGGCGGTGCGGTGGCGTGCGGTGTTCGGAGCGCCCGCGAGCCTAGTCGCTGCTGTCGCCGCCGCCGCCGCTTGCAGAGCAGCTGCCTTGCGGCGCCGCGCAAAGCTGATTAGGCGGCGGCGCCGGCAACGGCCGCGAGCGGCG
>NW_005200670.1:123601-179998 GCF_000372725.1 Emiliania huxleyi CCMP1516 | reverse complement strand
GTGGGGGGAGGGGAGGGGGGAGAAAGGAGAAAATTGGTTTAAGAATAAGAGAAGGGGTGAGACAGGAGAGAGATGTGTCTTGGGAGGGAAGGGGGGGGGGGGAGAGGCACGTGGAGGGCAGCAGTGGGCCAGGTGGCCAGGTGTGGGGAGCTGGCAAGTCTGTCGGGGGTGCCTTTCGCTGATGGTGATTGACGCCGCGGTGTTCCAGCACCCAAGCAAGGCGCCACAAGCACAGACCGACAGTTCTGTAACCATACCAGAAAGCTGTATTCACACCTACCTTCCAATGTCAGTGATTTTGTCGAAGATCCGGCGGGTTTATCGCCACAAGCCACCAAATGCCGCCTCAGGGCGCCAGCCACCTCTTACACGCAGCCGGCGCCCTCTCGCGGCAAAAGGGTCGAGCGAGCGGGAGAGTCGCGATGGTCGTGTAAGAGAGGCACGCGGGTGCGCAGACATCGCGGAGAGAGGCCCTCTTGCGCCGCCAGTAGCGTTCCGCACTCCCCACGCCACCAAATGCCGACTCATGTGCGCCTGCGCGTTCTAGCCGTGTCTCGTGGGGAGGTGAACGCGTCCTGTTGAGTGGTGGGATGTCTTGTGTGGGTGTTCGCCGCCTATATGCTCTATCCTGCGGCAAGACGGACGTGTTTTGACAATCGAAATCTACCTCAAAATTTGCGGCCGCCCCTCGAAATTTGCTGATCAAAATTTGCGGTGGCCCGGATCGAAACCTGTACTTTGGCCAATCCCGAGTCGCGGATGGTCGATTCCCCGCGCAGCGCGCAGGTTGGTACGGGACCCCTTTTGATACTCGAAACAATCACCTCTGTGCGCGCGTGGGCGCTGTAGCTGTGAAGGTCGTCGGCCCGGGGCAGATTTTGTACTGTTACGTGCGTGATAAACTCAACGGCTCACACCATCGCCTTGCTCTCATCCTCGGAGGCCTTGGGGTCCGGCGCGTGCAGGGCCCGGAATATCTTGTAGTGCAGAAAGGCGAACGCGGGCGCAAAGGGCAGAAGGTGAATTTGCCCTGTACCATGTAGAAGAAGGGGTAGACGAGCCGCTGCACGACCAGGGCGAGGCCGAGGACGCCGGCAGAGCCGGCGTCGACAAAGATGGTGTAGAGCCAGAGCGAGGTGAGGAAGACGGATACGACGCGTGGAGGCATCCCGGAGGACTGGTTGGCGCGTGGCGGGGCAAGGGGCCTGCTCAACCATGTTGCCGCTGAACCGCGAGGAGATGCTGCTCCAGTCGGGCGTCACCTGGTTCAGCGTGCGCGCTCGGTGAGTGGGGGGAAGGAAGGGGCTCTGCGTCGACGACGGATGCGCGAGCTGTCCGCGACCTTGTCCGGCGGGATCATCTTGAAGATATGGACCGCGCACATCCCATTCACTGATGTGCCAAGCATGTTGTAGTAGACCACGGACCAGGAAACCGTCGCCAGCATCGGCACGCGGCATGCCTTTGCGAAACCATCGACTGCGGCCTCGATTGTGAGCACGTCGCCACCATCGTCCCCAAACCCCAAAAATCCACGCGCCTTGAGCGCCTCGGCGCCCCCCAGCGGAAGCGCCGGCCCTGTGAGCTCGGACAACTGGTAGCACAGGATGGACACGACGATGCCCATGAGCATGCCCCCTGAAGCGATGGCGAAGTTGAACGGGCCCGAAAGCGGCAGCTCCATGAAGCCGAGGTGGACCATGGTCCAAGGGACAAGCACCAGAGCCAACTTCGCAGAGGCGGGACGCACGATCGAATCCTGAGCACTTGAGCACTGGATAGGGTCGATTCCGCGTGGTACGGGACCCCTCGATCGTCTCGCCCTCCCTCACTGGTGCGTTCATCGGGGGGGGTCATAACAAACACGGTACAGGATCGAATCCTCATTATTCATTTGGGGTGCCCTTCTCCTTTTTTATGTCAGCCGCCCACCCAGTCAGCCAGCGGAGGAGGGATGTTGAGGGTGTACACACACACACACACACACACAAGAAATCACGACTGACACTCACACACACACACACACACACACACACACACACACACACACACACACACACACACACACACACACACACACACACACAAACACACACACACACACACACAAGGCCCTCCCGTGAATTAGCACACACAAGAAAAAACAGGCAGAAAAAAATTGCCGATTTTTCGATGATCTCTCGGCGTGATCCCTCTCTGTGCTTTGTGGCTCACGAGCGGCCGCCGCTGTGCGCTGAGGCGTACGCAGCTCGGCGTGAGAGCGGCGGCGGCGGCGGCAGTTTGACAGCGTCCTGCGCCGCGTCCGCCGCTGCACCGCGCTCTCGACTTCATGCACTGCCAGCGGCGCCTCGCCGTCGTCTGCTGCGGCGTCGCTGCAGCGGCGGCTCACAGGTAGGATGCAGCGGCGGCGCTGCGATGGCAGCCTGGTCGCTGCATCCGCCAACTCCACGAGCCGCGCTGAGCGCCCGTCGGCCGGGACCGCAGATGCGAGCGTGCAGGCGGCGGCCCCCTTGGCTACTTACTTGCAGGCAGGCGTGACAGATCGCGGCAACGATGGCGGCCGAAGTCCGAGAATGGCAGTTGCCGCCGCCGCCCCCAATCGGGTAATTCAACCCCTCGTCCTCACTCGCATGATTCGCTCACGACGCGCGCGACCCACCCGCTCATATCCGCCCCGCGCTCCGCCCCGACTTCGGCCTCAGGCATCCACCTCGACCCAACTCGACTCGCTCAAGCCGCAGCCGCGCGGTCGGCGGCTCCGCTGCGCCGCCGCCGCCGCCGCGTGCTGCAACCACCATCGAGCCGGTGAGCTGCGGCTTGCATCCCGGCCTGTCCGATGCGTTCTGCCGCGTCCTGCTCCCTCTCTCTCAGGCTGGCTCGCTCCTGCCTCGCTCAGGCGGCAGTCTTGGCGCCGACAGCCAAGGCGCCGCGGGTGCAGAGGCGTGCCGACGCCTCCCCCCCCCCCTCCCTCCTCTCGTGCACGAGAAGTTGACCTGACCTACGCGGAGCCGTCTCGCAGGCGCGGCAGTTCGGGCTCCGTGGCACGGTCCTCCTCGGCCGCCTCCCTGTCGCGCGTCTCCTCGACCGCCTCCTTCGACTCGTCGTCCGACGCCGCCTGCTCCCCCCGAGAGCCGGCGGCGGTCGATCCGGCGCGGCCACGAGCACGCCCTTTAGTTCCCACCCCGGCGGCGACGGCGGAGGCGGGGGCGAGGGCGGAGGCGGTGGCGGCGGAGACGGCAGAGGCGGCGGAGAAGCCGGCGGAGAAGCCGGCGGCGGAGGAGTTCGAGGCGCACTACGCGATGCGCAAGCGCGACCGCGAGGAGTTCGAGGCCGGCGACACCGCCGCCGCCGCTGCCGCGCCGCCGCCGCCGTCCGACGCGCAGAGGTTCCTAGACACCTCCGAGCCGGGGAAGGCGGAGTCGGGGGCAGAGGCGGCGGAGGCGGCAGAGGAGGAGGCAGGGCCGGCGGAGGAGGGGGCAGAGCCGGCAGTTGAGGTGGCGGGGGCGGTGGGGGCGGCGGGGGCGGCGGCAGGGGCGCGGGCGCAGGCGGAGGCGGAGGAGGCAGAGGCAATGGAGATCGAGGCAGGTGCTGAGACGGTGGCGGAGACGGCGGCTTCCGATGGCTCGGGAAACGATGATTTGGAGGATGAGAGCTGGTCGCCGTCGCAGCTGCGCGCTCTGGTCGCCGGCGCGCCGCCAGCGGACACTTACGCGCGCGCCCGCCGCCCCGTGAGCCCGGCGGCGCAGACGGAGCGGTGTGCCACGGTAGGTGTCCTCCGGCTCGGCCCCGACCAGTTCGGGACGAGCTCGTACTGGCTCACCGAGCCGGCGCTCGCAGCTCGTCCGCCCGAGGAGGTGCAGATCGCCATCCGCGCCGTCGTGCAGCTCTGGCTCGAGGCGCAGCCGTCCTGTGGGCAGAAGGACGCCCCCGTGACGCTCTCCGACGTCGGCCTCATAGCCGCCGCCGACCCCGAACCCCCAGCCGGGCCTCGCTTCTCCAAAGCCTTCGTGAGCGAGCAGACGGGGCAGAGCGCGGTCGCTCTGCGACGATTGTGCTGGCTGGAGGCGGAGGCGCGCGAGCGGTGGCGCGCGGAGGTGTGGTCTGACGGCTCTGCCGAGTCGCCGACTGCGCCGCCGGCCCCTCCGCCTGCCGCCCCTCCGCCTGGCCCGCTGGCCACACCACCCGGCCCGCTGGCCGCTCCGCCGCCCGCCCCTCCGCTTTCCGCCGGCTGTCGTGCGGTGACCGTCCCGCGAGGGTACCGCCCGGGGCAGCTCCCTGCGATCACCACCCCCATGGGACTGATGCACGCTTGCATCCCAGCCGGCTGCATGCCCGGCTCGATGATCCACATCCGCCTGCCGTCCCAGCCGCCGCCGCCGCCGCAGCCGCCCCGTGCGTACTCCTGCAGGGTATGCAGAACGCCCAAAAAGGAGGCAGGTAGCAGGTGCCAAGTCTGCCACCCTTTGGACACCAAGGCGGCGGCGGAGAAGGTGCAGCAGTAGCCGAGATCTGGCCGAGATCGCGCCGATATCTAGCCGAGATCGCCGGCCGAGAGATGTCGCCGAGATCTAGCCGGAATCTGGCCCGCTCTTGTCTCAGGAGGCGGAGAAGGCGGCGAAGCGCGAGGACACGGAGGTGAGGGGCTCGTCCAGCAGCTACTGGGAGGTGAGGGGCGTCGTCCAGCAGCTACTGCGTGAGAAGGCGGCGGCGGTGAAGGCGGCGGAGAAGGCGGCGGCGGCGAGGGCGGAGGCGGCGGCGGCGGCGGCGGCGGCGGCGGCGGCGAGGGCGGAGGCGGCGGCGGCGGCGGCGGAGGCGGCGGCGGCGGAAGACCCGGCGGCGGACAAGGCGGCGGTGAGGCAAGCTCTCCGACCTCCCAAGCTGTCGGGTGAGGCGGCGGCGATTGTGGCGTCGGCGAGGGCGGCGGCCGCCGCCTCGGCGGTGGCGCTTGCGGCAGTGCGAATCGTGCTCCGTCAGAGGTGTTTGCCTGAGTGGCACCAGGAAGAGCAGTACCGCCGGGAAAGGCGCTCGCTCCTCGCAGGACCAACCGACGAGCGGGCGGGCGGGCTGCTGCTCCGTACTAGCGCGGCCTCCGAGACGGGCTACCTCGGCGTGCGCTTCCGGCCCGACTTCCGGCCCGGCAACGCGATCCACGAGAGGCCCTTCGAAGCGGTGGTCTCGCACCGGAGGGGCGATGTGACGCACCTCGGCTTCTTTGAGACGAGGTTTGAGGTGGCGATTCGATCGCTGGACGAGCCGAGATTTGCGTTCGGGAATCACTCGCACGCTCTGCCACAGGCGGCGTACGAGCTCGCGTTCGAGATGGCGGCAGCGTCGGCGGATTACCATTGGCAGCGGCGATCGCTGCTTGTGGGACCCGTCGCCGAACAGGCCGACGGGTCGCTGCTCCACACGAGCCCGGCCTCCGAGACGGGCTACGTCGGCGTGCGCATCCGGCCCGACTTCCGGCCCTCGGACCACTCCGAGCCCTACCAGGCACTCGTCTCGTACTCGGGCGAGGGCACGACGCACCTCGGCTACTATGCGACGAGGGCGCAGGTGCGGCAGCGCCAGTGAGATGATTCGAGATTTGCAGTCGCATCATTCGCCCATCTGCCGCAGGCGGCGGTCGCCTACGCCATCGAGCTTCAGAGGCCGGAGCAGCTGAGGCGAGAGGAGGCTATCGCGGCGACGGCGCGCGACAAGCTGCTCAGCGGCTCGCACATGTATCTCCGTGAGATACGCCACCGCGAGCGCTACCCGGGCGACATCGGGCCGATCCGATTCGAGGCGCGGTTCCAGAAGCACCCCGTCTACGGCTCGGTCTCCAAGACCTTTCGCCCGAAGAGCGCCGCCATCGCCTTCTTCCACGCCTACATCGACGCGACGCACCGCGGCGCCGGCCCCACCGGCGCGAGAGAGGCGGGCACCGTTGCCGCCCTGAGAAGGGACGTGCGGGCCGTCCGCGCGGGCGCGCAGGCCTTCGCCGAGCGGGCAGAGGTGATCGAGGAGCAGCTTCAGGCGCTCGCGGTGGCGGCCGCGATGCCGGCAGCGCTCGACGCGCAGGCGGCGGTGGTTGAGAGAGCGGCGCTCGCGGGGCTGAAGGGGCTGATGGGAGAGCACGCGGCGCAGGCAGCGCTGCGGCGCTGGATGACGGCCTTCGCCGAGGTGTCCGCGGAAATGGCGCGCAGACGCCGGTGAACAGTCCAGAAGAGAGGGGAGAGAGAGATATCTGCCGCGTGCCCTGATAGGTGCAAAAGCTGGGCCCCTACAGCGCCGAGTGCTATTGGCACTACCTGTACAAGTCGCCGCCTCCCGCTAAGTGCTGTTGGTTCCCCCCGGCGATGGCCGCGGCGAGGACCGCGCCCGACGCGGCGGCGGCGGTGGCAGCGGCGAGCGCCGTCGTGGAGGGGATCGAGGAGGGGAGGAAGCGCACGCGTGGTGCAATCCAGGCGCGGAAGGAGGCGGCGTTGAGGGCGGAGGGGGAGCGCAAGAAGGAGGCGCGGCTTGCTGCTGCGAGCGCTGAGGTCGCTCGGCGCAAGGCGGACGCCGCCGCCGGCTTGCCCGAGCACGAGCAGCTGCAGTCGGCGGCGCTGAAGGAGGAGGAGGAGGCGGCGATGGCAGCCGCACAGGCGGATGCTGCGTCCGCCGCGGTGTGGCGGAGGAAGCAGGCGCGGGCGCTGCTCTTCGCCCGTCCGGTGCCCTTTCCGCACCCGACCACCGTCGCACTCTCTTAGTCGTCCCAGTTGATTGGCAACTTTCAGCGCGTAGGACAAGTGGGGCGACGAGACGGTCGTCGGCGCTGCAAACGTCGTGCAAGGGGCGATGAGGGCGAGGCTGGCGTCGACCGGCACGACCTCTGGCCACATGCCGTGCATGAAGCTGGAGTGGCTGCGCGACATTATTCGCGAGTGGAACGACGCACGCGGCGAGGTCGTCTTCACCGAGGCGATGCTGCAGCATCGCGTCTTTTGTCGGCTCGCGCGGACTTCCGCGTATTGCTGCTTCAACCTCCGGGAGGCGGCCGCCCTCATCTGCACCGGCCGGCTGACCCTGTGGATTCGCGCGCGGCAGTTCCTCTTTGGACCCGAAGCCGATGCCCGCGAGGCGGTGGCCATCTTCGCCGCGCTCGGCGCCCAGTCGGCGATTTTAGCTCCCTCACGCGGCCGCTGCCTCGCTTCCGCCCCTAACCCAACTTTGGCCCGATGTAGGCGTCGCTTTACGAGGTGCTCAAGTACTCAGGGCTCAGCTGCTCCGCTTGCTACGACGCCGTTCTCGACGTCGCCGCGGGCCTGGAGAAGGAGGGCGGCAAGTTCTGCCTGGAAAGGGCTAAGGAGCTGCTCGCTACGGCTGAGAAGAGCCCCGAGCTGACGGTGGGCAGCCCGCTCGAGCCCAGCCGGTTCGACGACTAGAGATAGTCAGTGGCCTGGCTGCCGGGTACGCTCTACCCTCTACGTGGGAGTCTCACATGCGCACATGATGTGGGCGGGTCGGCTAGGTGGGGAGTTCGTCTCTCGTGTTGGACATTGCATGCCTCTTCGCCGCCACCCACCCTCCCCCACCGTCCCCTTCTGTAGCGCGGAGGGGCGTAAAAGAAAAAAAGGTCTAATTGAAACAAATTAAAAGTTTTAAAGGGGCACAAGGTACGCGGCGAGGGAAAAGGGAGCAAAGAGGGGCAGCAAAAGGGAGCAAAGAGGGGTCAAGGCGCCGAAGACCTCCGCAGTAAAATGGGTGAATCTGCGAACTTTGCCGGCTCGGGCCAGAACACAAGCCCGGGGTAGGTAGGGTAGGTCTGGGCCCTGCCCTTGGGGTTTTCCCTCTCTTCGCGCTGGAATTTTCATCACGATGTCAACCCTCCCCAAGTGAGGAGAGAGAGAGATTTTCATTTAGGAATTTGTTTGTGAGATTTTAGAAAACCAGCAAGAAATCACGACTCTCACAGTGATTTGGGCTCGGCAGCTTGTCAGCCCTCAGCCGAAGCTGGGGCCGGTCCCGTAGCCGAGAGAGCCCGCGCCGATGAGTTCGACGCGGTCGGGGGGGCCTGCGGAGAGGCCAGCGAGATGGCGATCGCTGTACTTCACATGGTGTCATCAAGTGACTGGCTGACTCGCCAGAGGTCGATACTCTGGTGTCTGGACGACCCATAGGATGCCACGAATGCCTGGAGGAGAGGGAGGCGAGGCCAGAGGCAGGCTCAGCTGCTCTCGGGTGATCCCGCTTTGGTGGCTGAAGGACCCGATGGTCCTGTCACATTCGTGTTCCGAGTCGTGGGGGTAGAAGAATTCGAGTAGAAATCGAGTCAGCACTTCCTTGTGTAGTACAGCGGATCGCCAGGCTCGCCGGTAGCATCCGCAGGGAGGCAGCATATGAGGCACCAGTTTTCTGGAGAGCTCGACAGCTGCGGCCGCGATGGCAGAGTCGGCCGCGGTTCGAGCGAGCAGCTTTTGGCTGCGGGATCGAATCGCGGAAGGCTCATGCCCTCGCGGAGCGACGCGGGTCGCGCGGCGCGCGCGTGTGCGAAATGCGACAAAAGACGAAAGACGACAGGCGCCTGAGCGCTGTACGCCTGAACTTTTGTCGCCGCAATCGCCACCGCCGCCATCTTGACGAGCAGCGCGAGCGCGCTCGTCGGCGGCCAGCCGTCGCGGGCCGGGCCGAGCCCGGCCTCGACCGGCCGCGTCGGCCGCAGCAGGCCGGGAGGCCCGAATGGCGGCCGACCACCTTCTATGTGAGGTGATCTGGTGCTTGTAGGGCTTGAGAGTGGCCTGCCATGTCACAGGAAGGACTATGGTTGCAGAAGAGTACCACCAGCCATCACTTTAGTTGGTATAGTACCCCACCTTCACCGATCCGGTGATTTCTTTTTAGTTTCGCATAAGCAAGGTAGGTAGGTAGGTAGCTATGCGCGAGCTGCTCGACCGGCCCGCTTGTTGACGGAGGAGGGAGGATCTCGTCCGCCCCCGATGGTCCGAGTACCCTCACGCGTCCCAGCAATTCACGCCTCCCTCGCACTACGTGGGCCAGCGCTGCACGCCACGTGGGTCACGCAGTTGGCTGATCGCTACTTGCAACCGCACACGATTATGGTGCATGTGTCTGATGGTCGCTCTGCGAATGTGACAATGGTTACGCTGAGTGTGCGAGCGCATTTGCTGCTGAATCCTGAGAGCAGAAGGGTAGCCAAGAATAGCCCTGGCATCCTCGGCGTTCACCTGAGCAATCTGGAACTGCTTCTGCATTCCGAAATCCACCCCGACGACGATGACAAGTTTGTACTGGTGGCATCAAACCAGCAGTTCTTCCGCCCCTGCCGAGAGCATGTGCTGCAACACAGCCTCTCCTTCTCGCTAGGGCAGACGGTCGATGTATGGAAGTCCAAGAAGGACACGCATGAGGGACTCCCTTTCCCCAGCCCAAAATGGCGGGCATTGATGGCGCGGCTGCCTCGACAGGACGATGCCTTTATCCAGAACAACCTCTGGTTCAAGAACTGGGTGGCTTGGATGCACTCAGACGCGCGGCCCGCAGGCTGGGATCGCAGTCCGCTCACATACATGCCGCACGAGGGAACCTTCTACCCTCTGCATGTGGTGCGCGCCTTCTCCGCCCTACTCGCGGGCTCTGCACTTGACGTGCATCGGCCCTGCCCGTTTAGCGGAGCGTGCTTCTACGAGGAGACCCTGCTGCCCACATTCGTATGGCAGCGATACCCACAACTCCTGAACGGAAGCAACGGGCCTCCAATCGTGCTACGCGTCTGGTCGAAATATAATGTCAGCATCACGCTCACCAAGTTCAATCTGCACAGCCCGCACCTGCGCTACATATGCGCAGTCAAGGCCCCCGGTCAGACCAGACCTCCCGGTCTGGACGAATGGGTTCACAGCCAGCACTTGGAAGGCACATCTGCCCTGTGATTCAGCCCTGCCATGCAATTTACCAGCCCTAGCATACGTACACAGTCAGGAGTGGCGGCCCCCTCCTTGCCTCGCTCGCGACCCATGCAGGGGAAACAGGAGCACTAAGGGCTGGCCCTGCTGTGCTACGGTGGATAGAGGTCACAGAGCGGCAGAATTCAATAACAGCACAAACTGTCATTCACCTCTCTTTACCTACCTCCACCTCGAACAACAACGGCTCTGCTGGGAGGTGGCGGAGGGAGCTGCTACGCTGGCATGCCGGTGTGCATTGCAAAGCCCCGTACGGCTTTAGTGGCGTGGGACGCGGAAAGGCGATTGGTCGCGCTGCGGGTAGTGGCGCTGAGGGTGGTGGGGGTGAGGGCGTTAGCGGGGCGGGCGGTGGCGGGGCGGGCGGTGGCGGCATGGGACGCCGGCGGCGGCATCGAGCGAGGGCCGGGAGCGACATCTTCTACGCTGCAGGACCGCCGTGGCCCTTGGGCTCGCAACGCGGTCACAAACTTCGCAAATGACGAGCTGCGCGAAGTGCCCTGCCAGAACTGATCCGCCTGCGTGCACACGGCTAAATCAAGGATCATCGTCTCGATGTCCGATCTCATGATTCCCAGCTTTGAATCCCTTGCCCACGCTGCCCGCTGGTCGCTGGTGAAGAACGTTGTGGAATGGACACAACGGCCCTCGCCGCACATGTCGCGCAGCTCCTTGACCTGCGGCGCAAATTCTTTCATCAGCGTGCCCCAGGACACATCGGCCGCCAGGTAGAACAGAGGCGGTGAGGTGTTTTGATGCTGTCGCGCTCGGATATACTGCAGCGGCTGCGTGACGGCACTTCGCACAAATCCAGCTGGACTTTTCGTCTCTCCTCTCCCACTTCTCACGTGCACGCAATGGAACGGCCTTCGATTCTGCGGCGGGCCCATTTGGATGCCCCTCGCAGCAAGCAGCGCGATGGTTGCGCGTTGCAACGACGTCGTCAGCTTCCACGGAGCTAGAGCAACTAGTTCGCGACAGTGAGTGCTGCGGAAAGACGCCGCGTCAGGCCTGACCAGGAGCCCAGACGAGTTGCTGGGAGCCAGAGGCGGCCTTTTCAGATCGCAGGCAGGCCGCACGATCTCCAGATCAAGGCCCTGCCGGCCCTGTCCTTCGCCCGAATAAATGCGTCCGAAGTGGAGCACGTCCGCGCTCTGCATCGGCGGCAAAGTGATGCGCCTCACCAGTTCGTCGGCACCCCAACCCTTGCTCATCTGCGCACAAAAGGGAGTGTAGACGTCGAGCGCGCCACGGCTGTATAGCTTCTCTCTACCTGCACGCCACGCCACATATTGCGCGTACGTGACGGTCCGCAGCGGACTCATTTGGTCAAAATCAACCAGAGAGCCCCAACCGGGCGAGCCCGTTGACCTTTTCCACACACTCTCAGCTTGCTGCGCGAGCTGAGTGACCATTCCTAGTGCGCTGGCTGCCGTGCATGTTTTCCCGGAGTATTTGCCGGCGAAGGCAAAGTGGGGAAGGATCGGAGGCAGCACCAGTGTCCTTCCTGAGCTGTAGGCCAGCCACACGGCCGACTGCAGCCCATACCACTGATTTCCAAGCCCGCCGGTTGGCGCAAAAAGAAGGAACTGATTCGCGCTGGGCAGCAGCGGGCACTCTCGAGAAGTGCCTGGTAGGGTTGAGCTGTTGGGTGGCAACGGCGATTGCGGCCGACGGAGCGACAATGACGGGAGATGTCGCAACGGCGAGCGCGGCCGAAGGAGCGACAATGACGGGAGATGTCGCACGAGAGGGGGCGTATGCGACGCTGATTGCGAAGCTGTCTGCGAGGGTGTGTGTCGTTGGGACACCTCCATTTGGCTGCTTGGAGTCGCGGCCGCGAGAAATGACGGGCCGAACAAGAGACTCAGAGCTGGCATCGTGAACGCGCTGATGATGCGCGTGCCGCCGCTTTTTAAAATTCTTTTTTCGCCCACGGGAGAACGGTCACTCTCGATTTATAATCATCCAGGGCGGACGCCGGCGGGGGCGGAGGGTGCTCGAGCGGGCGGGCGCGAAGGCCGGGCGAGGCGGCGGGCGAGGCGGCGGGGCGGCGGGCGACGGGCGGCTCGCTTCGTTCGCGGGCGCGCATCGATCATGAGGTGACTTGGACCACTAAGAATTGGCTGGGGCTGCAGAAGCAGCGTATCTCAGTCGTTCTTCAAACTGTAATCGCAGAGCAGGCGTGTGAATGAGCTCGCCTGTGGCGGGGGTGGGCGGGTGCAAGGAGCTAAGTGCCGCCACTCTCGCAGGAGTCGCTTAGGCGGCTCCCGTGGGGTACCTGTGTTAGTGCCAGTGCGAGCCAGTCCCGTGCCCAGTGTTGTGCGACGCAGATTCAGTGTTGTGCGACGCGGGGCCAAAATTCTTTTTTCGCACAAGCTGGCTGGGGCTGCAGAAGCAGCGCATCTCAGTCGTTCTTCACACGGCCATCGCAGAGCAGGTCGTGAATGAGCTTGCCTGTGGCGGGGGTGGGCGGGTGCACGGAGCTAAGTGCCTCGCCACCCTCGCAGGAGTCGCTTAGGCGGCTCCCGTGGTGTACCTGTGTTAGTGCCAGTGCGCGCCAGTCCCGTGCCCAGTGTTGTGCGAGCCGAGGTAAGATTCTTTTTTCGCGCACCTTGCGTGCGGGTGAGCGCGGAGTGGAATTCGCTGTCAGTGTCGCCGCGCTCTCGCATGGGCGTCAAAGGCCTGCATTCGTACCTCGAGCGGAAGCTGAGCGCCGACGCGTACCGGCTGCCACTCTCGGAGCTTCCGCGTCGCACCGGCTCGGACGTCGTCGTCGTGGACGGCATGGCGCTCATCCGCCGGCTGTACCCGATGGACTTCGACTGGGTGGGCGGCGGCCAGTTCCAGGCGCTGTACCTGTCGGTCGGCGAGTTTGTGCGCGCGTGGTCCGCCGCAGGCCTCCGCCTCATCGTCTTTTTCGACGGCGGCGTCGACGAGGCGAAGCTGAGCGAGTGGCTCTCGCGTCGCTCGCGCGACCTAGCGACGTGCGAAAAGGTTGCCGCCGCGGTGTCGCGCGGCGAGGCGGTGCGCGCGAGCTCGTCGTGCTGGGTCCCTCCGCTCTACGTATCCAAGTGGATCGGCGCCGCCTTCCGAGCACACGGCTGCCGCGTCGTCTACACGGCGGGCGAGGCGGACCGCGCCATCGCCGCGCACTGCGTCGGCCGGCGCTGCGCGGGCGTACTTGGCAAGGACTCGGACTTCTTCGTCCTTCCGGTGCCGCTCTACCTCGCGCTCGACTCGCTGCGCGAGCGCGGCGCGACGCCGTCCGTGGTCGCCTACCCGCGCCAGGCCGCCCTAGACGATGAGATGAAAAAAAATGAGATGATGTCGACCCGTTGTGGATGCGGGACGGAGTCTTGATGAGCCGCGTCTGTCTTCACGAAGAAGGAAGAGCGAATTCGGACGAGGGCGAGGGCGAGATCGACCCTGGCCTACGATTAGCTAGTGAAGAGTGGTCGCCCGCCCGTGCGGCAGGCCGTCCTCGAGGCGCTCGGCGTGCCGGAGGGCTTGCTGCCGCTCCTCGCCTCCCTCGTCGGCAACGACTTTGTGGAGCAGGCACACCGCTCGCCCACGCGCACTGGGCCTTGCACTCTGAATGCCGTGCCGGCTCCTGTCGTCTGTCGTCTAGACGTGGCTAGCCTGGCCCTTGCCCCCACCACCTCGTGTGTGTGGAGAAGTGTACCCGACCTTACCTCACCTCGCCTTTGTGGCGCAGGCACGTCGCTGCGCGCTCTGCGCGGCCAGACTCGTGACACACGGAGAGTGACGAGCGGACGGAGCAACAGGCGTCGCTGAGCGCTCTGCACGGAGCGCTACTGCCCGGCCGACATGCGAGCGGAGGCCCGCTGATTGAGGTCGGGGCGGAGCTGCGCCTGAGTAGTGACGAGTGGAGGAGCCGGTGACTGATAGGCCCGCTGATTGAGGCCGTCGGGGCGGAGCTGCGCCGCGCCGCGGGCGCGGTTTGTTGGGACGGATCTGGGGCGCCGCCGCTGCAGCTGTGGGAGGAGTTGGGCGGCGGCGGTGGTGCGGTTCTGGACGCGGTGGCGAGGGGGAAGGTTGAGGCGAGCTTGGCGCAGTACCCTAGAAGGGGAAGCCGTGCTCTTGTGATCCAGCCAGCGCTCGAGAGGACACGCGCTCCGCCGTCTTGGATGGTGCACTGGTCACACTGCTCTCGCCCCCCCTCTTCGGATTCACGCGGTGCTCCGATCACGCTCCATCAGACCGTGTCCCCGCCCCGATGCTGGTGAGTCCGCGGTGCCGTTAGCTTCCAGCGCGCACCTTCGTTTTTGTAGGCGCAGTCTCCGCTGCCCGTCGACGAGGCTTTCCCCGAGATCACCCGAGATCACCCGAGATCGCACGAGATTAGGCGCAGTATTCGCTGCCCGTCGACGACGTCGCCGCTGCGGGTGAAGAGGCGGACGGTGACGTCGAGATGGCGGCAATAGAGGGCGGCGGCGAGGGCGGCGGCGAGGGCGGCGGCGAGGGCGGCGGCGAGGGCGGCGCGGGCGCCGGAGGAGGAGGAGGAGGAGGAGGAGGAGGAGGAGGAGGAGGTGGTGGTGGTGGTGGTGGTGGTGGTGGTGGTGGTGGAAGAGGCGGAAGAGGCGGAGGAGGCGGCGGAGGCGGCGGAGGCGGTCCTTCGGCGCTGCTGCTGCGCCGCTACCGCGAGGGGCGTCTCGACTCGGCCATCCTCACCGCCGCCACGCTGCGCGCGATCTGGCGCGGGCCGGGGGCACCGAGCCCTGCTCACAGCACGAGGTGTGAACGGCGTCTCCCCATACCCAGGCGCGGGCCGGGCATCGAGCCGCTCGGCGGTGCGACGCCCGCTGTGCTGAGCTGCGCACCGCTCCGCGCCGAGGTGTATGCGCTCTGCGTGCCGCCGCTGAGCAGGGAGGCCGCCGGTGGCGAGGGCGGCGGAGAGGGCGGCGGAGAGGGCGGCGGAGAGGGCGGCGGCGGAGAGGGCGGCGGCGGTGCAGCGGCGTCAGTGCGCGAGTACCTCGTCTACTCGGGCAAGGCGGACCCGGCGGCGCCGAACGTCGTGCGTGTGCCGGCGCGCGAGATTGCGCGAGATTGCGCGAGATTGCGCGAGATTGCGCGAGATTGCGCGAGATTGCGCGAGGTTGCGCGAGATTGCGCGAGATTGCGCGAGGTTGCGCGAGATTGCGCGAGATTGCGCGAGGTTGCGCGCCACCCGCCAGCCCCTCCTCAGCCTCACTCCTTGCTTTGCGCGGCTGGCGTCCGAGATCAGCCGAGATTACCCGAGATCAGCCGAGATCAGGCGCGGCCGGCGTGCGTCGAGAGATTTGATGAGTATGCGAGGCGCGCGCCCCATCTCCGTGGCTGTGCCCTACAAGGCGCGGCTGGCGTCCTTTGACGCCGCGGGCGCCATGCCGCCGCACGCGCGCTGCAGCCTGCTGCTGGCCCGTCTCGACGAGGGCACCCGAGATCAGCCGAGATCTCGCGAGATCAGGCGCGCTGCAGCCTGCTGCTGGCCGCTCTCGCGCGCGCGTCTGGCGGAGACGCCGCGCTCGCCGGCCTCGACCCCGCCGTCGTGATTGCCGCTGGGCCGCCGGTGCTAGCCGCGCTGACTCTCCGCTTCCTGCGTCGCCGCGGCTTGCTGGGCGGCGGAGGCGGCGGCGGCGGAGGAGGAGGAGGAGGAGGAGGCGGCGGAGGAGGCGGAGGCGGCGGAGGAGGAGGAGGCGGCGGAGGAGGAGGAGGCGGCGGAGGAGGCGGAGGCGGCGGAGGAGGAGGCGGCGGAGGAGGAGGAGGCGGCGGAGGAGGAGGAGGCGGCGGAGGAGGCGGAGGCGGCGGAGGAGGAGGCGGCGGAGGAGGAGGAGGCGGCGGAGGAGGAGGAGGCGGCGGAGGAGGAGGAGGAGGAGGCGGCGGCTGCTTGGCACCGATGGTGCTACTCGCGCAGGCGGTAGTCCTGGCGCGGCTGGACGTGCTTCGGGACCGGCTGAGGCATGCGATTCCCCGAGAGTCCGCGAGAGTTCCCGAGATCGCCCGAGATTCCACGAGATCACCTGAGCTCACCCGAGATGATCCGAGATCACCCGAGATCACCCGAGATTGTGACGTGCCACACACTCTCGGCTGAGGCACGGCCCGGAGACGCGCGGTGAACCGCGAGTCCTTCTTTCGCCTAGAGCTTCTTTCTGCAGCATATGCTACCAGGTCACAGTATGGGTTCGGGACGTATTCACAGCAGTGCGGGGGTAGGGGACCCCCCCCCCGGGAGTACCAGTAGTATATGCACAGTATATGCGTGTGACCATGTCAGGCCCGGGCCAGGACCTGTCCTGGACACGTCTCGGACGGGGGGGGTGTTCGGGACACGTCCGGACGCGTCCACTGTACACAGCCACTGCACACAGCCCTCTCGCCTGTCTGGTCGGCAGTCTGCAACCCTAGCGTCACGTGTGCAGGCATGACCCGGAGGCACGCGCACGCGCCGCGTGCCCCTCCCCTGACGGCCTCGCCGCCGCCACCCTCTTCCTCCGCGCCTCGACCGACGTGATGCTGCTCAACTCTGGCTGCGGCGAGATCCGCCGAGATTCGCCGAGATCACTCGAGATTGCCCGAGATTGCCCGAGATTCATCGGGCTGCGGCGAGCCGCTCGCGAGACTCTCCGAGATCACCCGAGATCACCCGAGATCACCCGAGATCACCCGAGATCACCGGAGATTAGGCGAGCCGCTCGCGGTCGCCGGCGCGTGGCAGTTTTACGACGGCCCCACCTTCCACGCAATGCTGCACGCCGCGCGGCGCGGCGCGGCGCGGCTCCGGCTGCTCCGCGGCGACGCCCTGCTCGCAGGGCTCCTGGCCGCCCTCGGCCCGCTCGCCTCCGGCTCAGACGACGCGGCGAGGTTGGGGGAGACGTGCGCCGAGGCGGCGCGGCTGTGGGCCGAGGCGGGCGCCACTCTGGGGTGACACTTGGTGGTCCGGCGCCTCGCCGTTTGGGGGGAGCGGCACCCTCCTGCGTCCTGGCTCCTGCGGAGTGCTCCTGCACATTGATCAGAGCAGCCTCATGCACCAACCGCTCGCCAACTCTTTGATCTGAGGTAACGGAGGTAAGGTAAAACCTCTCCACACACAAAAGGTGGTGGGACAGAGGGGGGGCGACCCTCGCGTCTCGCGACTCCACATGTCATCTAACTTCACTTCGATCTCGGCGGTCGGTCACCGGGTCAGCGTCTCACAGCCGGTCGAAGGTTGGGTCGCCACACACCTGCTCGAACTTAGCGACTGGGGCCTACGAAGAGCAACGCGATCGGGGACTGAGCCCCTTTACTGCTGCCGCCGCCCCGCGCACATGAAAAACAGGGCAAGCGCGCCAGGTGCCACGTGCCCGAATTGTCGAGGCAGGCGCTGACCATGAACTCGCCGTTGGAGCGGCCCTCGGGCCCATCTGTGTTTCGGCCGTGCGAGAATAGCTCGATGTCGTCGCTCATGAAATCGACTTGGCACGCGATGTCGTCGAGGAATGTGTAGTCGCTCATCCCGGCGGCGCGCAACTCGTTCACCTTTTCAACCTGCTCGCACGGGTGACAGGTGGAAGAGGGGTTGCTCACACCGCCGTGCGTCGAATCAGCCCATCAAACGGACGATTGGCTGTGATAGCGCGCAGATCTGGTCGAAGTAGGACTCCGGGGACTCCTTACCACAAGTGCCGTGCTTGCGCCACTCGTGGTTGACGAACCACAACATGTAGCGCGTCTCGAGCTTACTCGCGATCGGGCCCTTGTACGAGTTGTAGCAAGACGGGAGCTCCTAAATGATTCAGTCAGCAGACATCCTCACGCCAGCGCGCGACTCGACGGGGCAACGTCTTGACCCCGCCTTGACATTGTAGCACGAAGGAATGGCATAAGCACTGTCGCACTTGTTGGATGCGCAGTACGCTTCCGGGTCAAAGACCCAGTCCTGGTCCTCGCAGGATTGGGCGGTGCCGGGGTACTCGGGCAGGACCCACTCTTCGCCAGGGATGTAGCTGTTTGAGGTGCCGTAAATGTCCCAGCAGTAGCTGTCGCCATAGGGCGGCCCTTCAAACCAGAGGCCGTGCACCTTGGCGCCAGGGAGCTCATACGGCGGGTTTGTCTGGTCGGTCTCGCCCGAGTTGGCATTGTCTTTGTCAATCGCGCCGCCTAGCCCACCGTATGTACCAAGTCCTGTGTCGATGGCGAGGACGCCGCACTGCCTGACTGTGCGGCCACAGTTCATGGCCGGCCCGTACGGACTAGGATACTCTGGGCACGTGCCGCGTGCGGTCAACCCCGAAGGCTGGAGCATGGAAGCCGTGTCGATTTTATCTGCGATTTCGGATAGGCCAAAGATGCTGTCGACAGTGTATGCCTCCGAATAATGGGCGGCAAGTGCGAGGCCAATGGCCCACGCGCAGGGAACGCGGCGGCTCTCCATGCTGGGAGACACGAAGTCGATGGACGGACGTGTGGGTACGGATGTGCGGCCCGTCAAATGGCTGATTTTTAGGTTTGTTGTTGGCAAATCAAGACACAGAGCTCACACAGAATCACAGCGGGAGGAAAGCGGCGAGTCGCAATTCCTGGGGTCCTTGTGGCGGGCCACCCTGTCCAGAAAGGCATGGATGCCAATCTGGGGTCTCTCGACCGAGTCTATGAAGCCCTGGCCGCTCCCGGTGGTGGCAAGGTTATAGCTGCTGATACTCTGCTCATAGCGGTGGTTGAGGCCGATTGCCTCAACTGTCAACCACGTGGTTGACAGAGGCCTCAACCCTCAACCAAGTGGTTAACAGACCCCTTCAACCCCTCAACCACGCGGAATGGCTGTTCACACCCCCCGACAACAAACACACACTCTCTCTCTCCCCCCGCGCAAAGGTCTGAACACACATTCTCTGTGAACCATTCATGTCGTCTTCTTTACACTTTAGACGCCTGGATGCTGCATTTGACGCGCCGTTTTTACGAGCACTTGCTTCAGCTACGTGCGTGAATGGGAGGTGTGTGATGCAAAGCCAGGAGGAGCGCTGACAGCCATCGAAGGCGGGCCCCCGCACGGCGCGGGGGGTCCCGGCCGACGTCATGGTCGTCCGCGGACGCGGCCCTCCGTCTCCGGAGACATTACCGAACTCAAAACTGCTTACCAAAGGCGGATACGAGCTCAGCTCAGTGAGATCTAGCAGCACATACCCTCAGTATCCAGAATAGTAAAGTCTGAAAAAGTCGGTCCGACCGCGCAGAGCTTCCGTCCGAGCCCTGAGAAATGTCGGGCGGAGGCATGTCGGCCCATGTTCGCGATTTTGATGGCGTTGCCCTTATTGCACGTGAAACAGACCGCGCCGGCCAGCACCCTTGTTCCCGGAGGCCAACTCGAACAGGTTTGAGCAATGTCGCCTTCCATGCTCGACACGTCCGCCCGCCATCAAGTTGTAAGTTGAGTGGCAAAATGCAGCAGGAACTTAGTTGCCTCAAAGGCCGCCTGCTCTCAGGCCGCCCTGCTCTCGGTATTGTGTTGTTGACTGATAGCACTGTCTGATCCAACCTCAGAAAGAGCCGTCGAAGAGCCGTCGAGCTACATGAGACCCAAGTCGTCGATGATGTACCAGGAATCGAAACTAGCGCCAAATTTGTGACTCAGGATCGACATTGATTTCTCGCCCCTACTTTCGCTGCTTGAGACTCGCCAAATAGATCCTGCGTCTATGACCGTGTGCAACGTCAAGTCGTGAACCGCGACAAGACCATCGCGCCAAGCGCGACTCTGTTGCTTTAACCTTTATGCGGCAGCATTCACCGTGACTCTTGCCGTGGATGGTTAGTGACCGCGGTTGCTTACGCAATACTACGCCATGAGCTGAGCTTCACCAGCCGTTTCTCTTCCTTCCCTTGCCTTCTCTTGCCGTCCGTTCTCTGTGCATTCCACTGCATGACGCATCACAAGCGTCTTCTGCCCAGCGGCCGAGGTGCCAAACCAA
Organism: Emiliania huxleyi CCMP1516; assembly: GCF_000372725.1. Lineage (NCBI taxonomy): Eukaryota > Haptophyta > Isochrysidales > Noelaerhabdaceae > Emiliania > Emiliania huxleyi. Next base: position 160,098 of record NW_005200670.1, on the reverse strand, counting down.
TGATTTCCCCTCGATTCATTCCGGTTTGTTTTTTGAGCTTAGCCTTCGATGTAATGAAACAACGCAAGGCGGACATGGCATATCGCATCGCTCTCGGGCCCACAGACATCCCGCACACTCGCCGCACACCCGCCGCCCCCGCGCGCGCCCCAGCCACCCACCCCGGCCACGGGAGAAAGGGGAGTGACAGTTGAGCACTTGAGCACTGGATAGGGTCGGTTCCGCATGGTACGGGACCCCTCGATCGTCTCGCCCACCCTCACTGGTGTGTTCATTGGGTGACAGTTTGGGACGGCAACAGACCGAGTATGTTGAGTCCTGGCTCAACAACGCAGATAAAGGACTTGGGTGGTCCGGCCCACAAGTCCGGCTCACGCGCCTCGACTGACCGATCTACCGCACTGAGCACTTGTGCCCCCCTGGTGCCCCCCCGCTCCCAACCCATCCGCCTCGCCTCGGGCCGCGCCGCGCGATCTCGGGCGATCTCGCGCAATATCGGGCGATCTCGGGGCCGCGCCGCGCTATCTCGGGCGATCTCGGAGCGACGCTCGCGCGGCGGCACACCTGCTCAAAAAAGGAAGGAGGTTGGAGGCAGGAGGTCACGCCCCATCCAGAGCGCCGTCGTCGCCGGTTTTTTGGCCCCCGGGTCGTCGCCCGACGGTTGCTGCGCGGGGCAGCAGACCATCGGACGGCGCGACGACGCCCCGTCCGGCACGCTCCCCCCTCCACCCGGCTATTGCCGCACGAGCGCGGCAACGCCGACGGACTTCCCGTCCCCCCACCTGCGCCGCAATCACCGCCGTGATTGTCGGCGCTGCGCCCCTTGGCGTGAGCTTAGCCTTCTATGTTATGAAACAAACGCAACACACACACACGTCCCGTGCCCCCGAGTTCATTTTATAAAACACACATACGCACAAGGCCATAATATAAAATGAACTCGGGGCTTCACAAGGCCATACCCCAAAAAAGTCCGAACCCAGCTGTCAGATCATGAAACTCGTGCTGTCTCTCGTCGTTTTCGCGTCAGGCCACGCTATCCAGGTCTTTGACGGCGTGTTTGCGCCGCCGACGTGCGAGGCGCTGAATGTGGCGGCCAACGCGCGCGGCCTGGGCCATGCTCTCTACACGCGCTCAGTCGGGCCGCGCACGGCGCTCGAGCACGCGTTCGAGTCCTTTCTTTCCGAGGTCGACGACGATTCTCCGCACGTCGAGTACTGGTCTCGGCAGGAGTGGAAGCACATCGAGGCCCACGCGGACGTCGACGAGGCGCTGGCCGCAGGAGGAGGCCCTCTGCGCTACCCGCGGCACGCTCACGTGCTCTACCTCGACGTGGGGAGCCGAGTGCGAGGCCCGACGTGCGTGTGGGAGGCGGGCCGTGGCGAAGACGGTCGCCCGCCGCGGTTCGCAGGCGCGATGACAGTGGTGCCCGCCGTCGCGGGCCGCGTACTCCGATTCGACGGCTCGCTGCAACACGCTGTCCCTCGCCCCGCTGACGTCTGGCTAGCGCCGTTTGTCATCTCTCAGTCCGGCCCTCCGGAGGACTTTGGCCGCTCGGTGGTGCTCTTCAACTGCTGGCCAGAAGCGGAGGCGCCGCCGCACGAAGTGCAGCCGGACGAGCCTGCCGCCGGCGTAGACGCCGCCTCGATCTACCGCGCCGCCCCGCGCGCGCAGTGGCGGCCGGCCGACCTGTCGCACGGGCCGCCACCGGCATCGTCGGGCGGGAGGGCAGCGACGATGAAGCTGTGGCTGCTGGGTGAACGGGAGCGGCGAGGCTCGGTCGAGCGGACGCTGCCCTTACGGGTCGACGCCGATGCAGTGCTCGCGGCCCTTCAGGAAGGGGAGGAGTGCACGAGGCTGGACCCGTGCTAGCATGCTAGAGGTGTTACTGCTATGCGACCAATTTTTGGAGCACTTCGGGAGCCCGTCCCAGTGCAAGATTTCTTTTCTGTTCGTCCTCGCGGGAGTCGCTTAGGCGGCTCCTGTGGTGTACCTGTGTTAGTGCCAGTGCGCGCCAGTCCCGTGCCCAGTGTCGTGTGAGTTCGTGTTGAAATTCTTTCCTGTGCGAGAGAGCTTGTGTTGATGGTTCGATCCTCCCCAGAGTCGAACTGGCAGCCACTCGCACCAAGGAGGCGAGGTGTGGCTACGTGACCCAGAAAACTGAAAAGGCCAGAGTCAGGAAGGAGCAACCCTCGAGGATTGAAGGGACTACATGATTACATGAAGGGTGGGGGGGGCCGTCCGCAGAGCTAGGCGGCGCGGGCACCCCCCACTGGGGCCGAGCGTAAGAAGCCGTTTGCCACTTGCTTGTTCTTGACCCAATTGGCACGCGCTGTCCGCTGAGGAGTTGAGCCAGTCTTTACGCCCATTGCGCGCCTGCTTGTTGATGTTCTCGGCGTCGCCCGCCACCGCCGCCATGGAGATCTGCTGCGTGTGGTGGACGACGAAGGAGGAGGCGCTCGCCGACGCCGCCCCGTACTCCGTCCGGTCCGTCTTGCTGCCCGCCGCCTCCTTGGCGAACACGTGGAGAAACTGCTTGGTGGGCGGTGCAACGCCACCCAAAGTCTGATTGATTGATTGATGGGAAGGCGAAACACAGTCTCAAAAAACAAAAAAGCAAGCGCCTCGCGTTTTCTTCGTGCCAGTGTGCTGTGAGAGAGGCTTGTCTTAAGAATTCTTCAAGGTCCTAGTGCCGCGAGCACAGCTCGTTCCCCGCGCTTTGGGGCAGCTAGAGCTCGCAGCGGAGCTCCGCGCTTTGGGGCAGCTCGTTCCCACGCGCCACGCTGGCCATCGTCTTACCCTTTGCCATGCCACACCACGTCGCGAGCGCGCTCGCACTGACCTACGTTCTCGTCGCCCGGCCACCGTTGGCGTGCCGTACAATGCGGGCGCCGCCACTGCGCGCCGGCCTCTTTGAGCGCATGAGCCGCGGCGGCGGCGGCGAGGGCGAGGAGGGTGGCGCCGCCGCCGACGCATGGGAGGAGGCGCTGACGGGCAGCGAGCTCTCGCGGCCGTCGAACCGCTTCTACGACGCTGTGACAAACATCTCGGCGCCGGAGCTCATCGGAAGCTTCGCCGAGACGGCTCCGCCCGAGGTGCAGCAGGCGGTGCGCTCGACGGTGGTCTCGCTGCTGGGCAATCTGCCGCCGCAGCTCTACGACACCTCCGTCGCCTCCACCGGCCAGAACGTCGCCTCTCTCATGTACTCGATGCAGCTGACCGGTTACATGTTCCGAAACGCAGAGTACCGCCGCTCGCTGGTCGAGTCGCTGCAGCGGGACGGAGGCGACTTGTGTGTGTGTGTGTGTGTGTGTGTGTGTGTGTGTGTGTGTGTGTGTGTGTGTGTGTGTGTGTGTGTGTGTGTGTCGGCCGCCATCTCCTGCCTCGCGTCCACCGCACACCGCGCATGTGTCCAGCCCCGAGCCTCTGGCTGCTCTTCACCTCTCTATCTCTACCGATCGTCGAGGGGTGGCGGCGGCGCGGCGGGTGTGGCAGCCCAGCTCGTTGAGTGTCTTGTGAGTGTGTGTCTCTGTGTGTCGCTGTCACCCCTTTGTCTCGCGTCCGTGTGTGCCCAGTCCAAGCCCCTGGCTGTCCTTCACCTTCCTTTTCTATCTGTCTCCAGGTGACTCAGCGGTGCTACCGCCGGTGGACGAGGCGGGCGCGGCGCTTCCGGAGGTGTCTGGCCTCATCAAGGTGACTCTGGGCGAGGGGAGACTCCCAAGACACCTACCTCTTGAGACACCTCTGAGACACCTCTGAGACACCTCTGAGACACCTCTGAGACACCTCTCTGAGACACCTACCTCTTCCTCTGAGACACCTCTCTCCACCTCTCTGAGACACCTCTCTGAGACACCTCTCTGAGACACCTCTCTGAGACACCTCTGAGACACCTCTCTGAGACGCCTCTCTGAGACACCTCTGAGACACCTCTGAGACACCTCTGAGACACCTCTGAGACACCTCTGAGACACCTCCGTGACACGTCCATGACCCCTCCAAGACACGCCCGAGACACGCCCGAGACACGCCCGAGACACCTCCGAGTCACTTCCGAGACATGTCCGAGACACCTCCGAGTCACTTCCGAGACATGTCCGAGACACGCCCGAGACGTGTCCAAGGTGAAGCTCGGTGAGGGGACGGAGGTGGAGGTGGAGGCGGCAGCGTACATGAGCGAGCTGCGCTCCGAGGTCTCTCGGCGACATCTCGGCGACATCTCGGCGACATCTCGGCGACATCTCGGCGACATCTCGGCGACATCTCGGCGACAGCTCGGCTGTATCTCGGCGACAGCTCGGCTGTATCTCGGCGACATCTCGCTACCGTAGGTCGAGGCGATGCGGGGCGAGCTGATGCGGACGCGCGAGACGACGCGCGAGGCGCAGGTACTTAATGAACTAATGAATGAACGAATTAATTCTAATTCATGCGAGACGACGCGCGAGGCGCAGGTCATATGAATGAACCAATTAACGAACTAACTAGTTAATTCATGCGAGACGCCCGGACACACACACATAACACACACACACACACGCGCGCGCACGCACCCGCACGCACGTACGCACACACGCACGCACACACACACACACACACACACACACACACACACGCACGCACGCACACACACAGCTCACCCACGCGCACCGGGCCGTGCACTTTCAATGCCGTGCCGGCTCCTGTCTTCTAGACGAGAAGTCGCGAGGGGCTAGCGTGGCCCTTGCCCCACCACCTCGTGTGTGTGGAGAAGTTTACCTCACCTTCCCTTCCCCTTCCCTTCCCCTTGTCCCTCAGGGGGGCGGGCTGCTCGCGTACATCCAGTCGCTCGGCCGAGACAAGCTGCAGTCGCTGACCTTCTAGGGGCCTGCCCGGAACCTTCCAGGAGCCTTCCTGTAGGCCGCGACAACCTGCAGTCGCTGACGTCGTCAATCTCGCAGGAGGCGCGCGGTGCGATGCGGCTAGTACTGGTGTAGTCCTGCCTCGTCATCATCGTCATCATTCTACTCCTGCTTCTCCTCCTCCTACCAAGACCGATGCGATCATGACTGTTGCTGGCTACGGTGCGACTGCTCGACTGCAGTCCGTTCTCCGCGCCCTTCAGGTGCTCGATGCGATGCGGCTCCTCATCGAGTCGATCTTGCGCGAGGCGGACGTCGGCGGCGACACCTTCATGGAGACGCCGGGCGCGCCACGCCGCCGCGCGAGCCGCTCGCCTTATTATTGATCGCTACTCCACCACGGGTCCCGCCATTGCTGATCACAGGCGTCAAGCTGCGCGAGCTGCTAGTCTGGCAGCTCGTCACCGGCTACCGGCTGCGCGAGCTCGAGGCGCGGGAGGAGCTCAACCGGGCGCTGACGGGAGAGCCGGAGTGACGGCGTGTGGGCAAGAGGTGGGATGCCTACACTTCCCCGTCCCTCTCTCAAGCCCTCTCTAGTACACGCGGGTTGTCGGTTGTTGCGCCCCCCGCTAGATCCGGTAGGTAGCCGCGAGCGTCGGAAGACGGGCTGCGCCGCCACATAGGAAAAGTCATGGAAACAAAAAGAGTGCGGGTGTCACCTGTCACTCACTCACACCGATCACCGTCCTTCCGTCGAACTTGGTGTCGGCGAAGAGGCCGCGCCGCCCGAACATGTGTGGAGTCGCGAGCCGAGGCGTCCGAGAGAGGATAAAGGATATATATGTCTATTCCGTGACCTACCGCGTCGGTCGACGCCCTCGCCCCTGCGCTCCACCAACGACGCCGTCGCTGTCCTCGCCGACGTGATCGTGATCCGAGGCCGCCCATTCTACGCCATTGGATGCAGCCGAGATGCAAAATCCAGAACCGCCGTTTTTTATGACCAAGACGAGCCGTCCCCCCCTTAACGGCCCCCCTTTGGACGCGTCCACCCTCCGTCCAATCGAGCCGTCCCTACTAATACATATTTTATTATGTGCACCTATAAACGAATGTGGCGCCCGCCGCCGAGCGAAGCCCCGCGCCAAGCGCCGCCCCGCCCTCGTCCCTCTACTGACGTAGCTCTACGGCTCTATGGCTAGTGCCATTTCACTGTGGCACAGCTCGCGTTACAAAACCTTGATTTGACCATTTGCGCCATTTTGTCCCTCTCGGTGCCTTCCAGAGGCAGCTGCGACCCCGCCAAGTGGACGGGGGCACTCGGCAGGTGGCGCAGAGTGCCCCCGTCCACTCGGCGGGGTCGCAGCTGCTTCTGTGCGTCCTGGGGAGGGACAAAATTGTCGCCGCCGGAGACGACTCGACGCCGCTGAGATTGGAGATCAAGCTCTGACAGGTCGCACGTCGCTCCTTTGACGCCGACGTGACTCACCCGTGCAGATCACATCAGGACACGGTCTCGACGCGCTCGGTACGACGCCTGCGACCCGTCTCGGGTCAGGTGGCACGACGCTCATCGCGCCTACCAGCGCTGCCGTACAGGTTGCCACGACGAGGTCGAGCACGCTTCTATACGCTCGCCGAGCCTTCCTTTCCATCCAATTAGGCAGCCTGGGAACGGTGGCGGTCAGAGGCAAAGCCTACGAGGGGTGGTGGAACCACATGTCACGGCTACTGCCGGCTCGACCCCACGATAGCCTCCGAAGGCTCACGGAGCCTCTCTGCTGCTTCGGGGGGGGTCTGCACCACCCGGCCGAACTTCATGGTGCTCCTCAAATACCGCTCAAACGCCCGCGATGTTGTGGAGGGGACATAATTATGCTGATGATCCTGGCCCGATTGGTTCGCTCAGAAAGCTTCTGGGCGGTCGTTAAGGTTCGCTCCCCGCACACCGGCCCGGAAGTATGGTACCCTAGACAAGGCACGAGGCATGGGCGAGACCGTGTGTGGGGTCATGTGAGGTGTCTATGGACGCTCTCCCCGCAAGGCTAGCTGCCTACTGCTAGCCCTAACTCGCACTCATGGGAGATGTCAATTCATTGTATGAGTGTATGCGAGCAGAGGCACGTGGGCTGAATCTAGATCGCACGCCGTGGCGTATGACTTGGGAGGCCGGCGACCGCAGCGCGCCCATCGTAAGGTCGACGGGGTGCGCGTGTCAGCGAGAGAGTTGCGGGTAGAGCCATGCCCGACTTTTCGAAGACGAGCCCCGCGCCACGGATGCCAGTCGTGCCTCCGCGGGAGCCGCCCTCGAGCCGCGTCCCGTCCGCACTGTCCCTGAGTGCGTCCACAAAAGAAGAAAAAGAAAAGGGGGGGGCGGGGACACACGATTCCAGAAATGGTTGTGTCCTCGCTCCTCGCTCGCCCGGGCGGAGGGCATGGCCGCGGAGGAGGCGCGTACGCGCTGCCAGGCCTTCCGCAGACAGCCTCTTGGCCAGGCTGAGGGTCGGCTTTGTGTGGCGTGGCCCGTGCGCTGCGCTGCACAAAGCTGCGTAAACTGCGGGAGCATCCTGTGCTTCCTTTGGGAAGTGCGCAACTCCTGCAGCTGGTGGAGGGCCGTGCCGCCGCTCGTCTGCTCCGTGGACAGGGCGGGGAGGCGACGCCGCAGCGCCGCAGCGTCCGCTGCACGCCGGTGCAGCACTCTGCTGCCTGGTGGGCAGCATGCTGGTGCTGTGCGCGACGTTTTCGAGGCTGCAGTGGCGCTGCACCGCAAGCCACGGCGAGTGGCACGCAGCATGCGCGGCGCCGCGCTTGGCCCGGACAGCGCCAGAGAGTGCCCTCGATGGGCCAGCCTGCGCGGCGCGAGCGCCGCACAAGCTGACGCATCGTCTGCCATTCTCTGGTCGACGGCGGTCAATCTCACGATTGTCGATCAAATCCGGCGGGCTTTGTGACGCCGTTTACGCAATCGTTTTTGGCTTCGCTTTCTCTTTTGCTTGTTTTTATTTTGTTTTTTCTTTTGCGAAGCGACGGAGGGGGGGGCGGGCGGGCGCTAACTACGGGCAACTACATGTCGAAGGTTCGAGGACGACTACTCGCCGCCTGGGTCGTTCGGGGCGCGCGGCTCCGTCGAGGACCGGGCGCGCCCCTTACCCGGCGCGGCGTAGGTCCCACTCTGACGTATAGAGGGGAGGCACGGACACCGGCCCAATTCATCAATTCCACTCATCTTCTGGTGCCTAGCCCCGTGCAGCGGCGGTCCGGCAGGCTGCCCCCAAGGCCCCCCGGGCCGCTGCGGGTTTTGGAGTTATGCTTTGGCACAGCTTCGGCGATGGCGGCCCCTCTCTGGGGCTTGCATAGGCGGGGAGTCTCCCCCGCTGGTCTCCTCATTCCCTTTTTTCTTTTTCTTTTGAGAGCAGGACGCCGGGTTTGTCTTGTATGTGCATGTCGGGCCTGGGTGTGTGTGAGGGGCAGAGGGGCGGGAGCGTGCGGGGCAGAGGCCCAACGTCGGGCGGCTTGTCGGGGTCCGGAGCATTCGAGGGGGGAATGAGGAGGGGAGAATGGGCGGTCGGCGTCGGAGTAGCAGGCCGCAGGGCGTACGGGGTAGCCGTCACTTTCCTGCCTCACAAGGGCGGGGCTGTCCCGGAAAGTGAGAGACGCCGGGCAGCGTGGCGCATTACTGAACCCTCCCATACGTGTTTGGGCTTCCTCCTTTGCTGTCCCATCTCCTCATCTCTTTCCCGCCTGGGCGGGGCGGTGGGCGGGCGCGCGGTGCGGCGTGGCGTGTGCGTGTGTGCGACCGCAACGACGGACCGCTCGCAGAGGACCATTGGGTTTGTACTATTAACAACGAAGGCGCTCTCAAAAAAAAAAAGAAAAAGCCTGCCGGCTCGAACTCTCGAAGATAGGTCCTACAGGTGGCGTCAATCGGTGGCCCAAAACGCATGACCTGCCCGGCTGCGCCAAAGCTCCCTCGCTTCGTCGCTGCTTCTCCTCTCGCTACGCCAGCCCCGCCGCAGCAGCATCTGCTTGGCCGCTTGCTCGGGCGCAGCAGCATCTCAAAGGGCCGCTCGCCACCGCCGCCGCTGTCAAGAAGCCCATCCGTCCCTTCGCCGCGCCGCTCGCCGAGGCTGTCGCAGCAGCGGAGGTCGCCTCACGTGCGATCCCCGCTCTCCTCCTCGGCACGGCACAGCGAGCCGCGGCCTCACTCCTCGCCGAGCATTCTCTACCGCAAGCCGTCTTCGTCCCACGGCTGGTCCTCGCGGCTCTCCTTCTCCTCGAGGGTGCACCCCCTGCCCTCCGGCGGCGCCATCCCCCTCCGGCGTCGACAGAGCTCGGGCGAGTCTCTCACTCTGCTGCTCGCCGTCAGCGTGGAGAAGTCGCCGCCGCGCTCCTTTGAGCACTCCCCGGGTCCTCGCTCAAACCGATCGCCGGCTCGACCGCACTGGCTGCATCGCGTGCGGTCATGATACAGTTCTGTCCATTTATGCCCACCGCTCGTCGGCTGCGTCGGACGGGGAGCGAGGAGCGCCTACGACTCTAAAATCCGGGCCGCGCGGCGCCTTCTCTCCACCACCGCTCCGCCTCCGGCGCCCCGCCTCTTGCCGCAGAGATAGGGCCGCGTGTACAGTGTGAGTGACCCGTGGGTCGGACTGGGAGAGAGGCTCCCTAGGCTCGAGAGACCATGTGTGCAATGCGAGCATGTTGGATTTGCGGAGGAGTGTGAGACTCTGTGGAGAGAGGTTTTTTTTGTCTCGTCTCTCGAGGCGAGCCCTGAGCTGGCGGTTTTTCCCGTTTCGGCTGTCGCCGATAGATTAGTTACGCATGAAAACCAAAGTGAGTGTGCGCCCTCTCTCTATACTCTAACTCGACTCTCCGCGCAGACGCCAGACTAGAGCGCAGAGGAGGCAGACTTTTGAGCGCCGTCCCTCAGAGCCCCCAGCCCCGCAGACGGTGCATTGCGTGATCTCTGTGTGCTCTCTGATCGCGCACAGGATGACAGCCCACCCACACGCGAGCCGCGCTGTGCGCACGGGAGCACGTCGCCCGCACTCCGCTCGCCGACCCACTCGCCCGCGTGCGGGCCGCCCCTTTCCTGGACGTTTCCTCGGCACCGGCTCTCTCCGGCGTCGCGCCTCCGCAGCACCCAAGGACGACGGTGCCGGAACGATGATGCTCAGAGCGCCTCGTGTGGCACGAGCACAAACGGGTCGCTCTGCTGCGGCTTGCCATCGGCCTCAAAGGAGACGGAGACGACGCCGCGCCACTTCTCGCCCATCAGCCACGTCGGGTCTTGCCCACTCTCGCCCGGAAAGATGAAGTAGTTGGTGCGCCCGCCGCGCATGTTTGGGGTGCCGTCCTCGTCCTCGTTCTGGTCGCCGTTCCGCACGCGCAGCTCGACCGTCTTCCCCTCGTGGCTCGCGAAGGTGAGCTTGACGACCGTCTCCTTCGGGATGTCAAAGGGGGAGGGCTTGCCGGTGCGCGCTTGCCACGACGTCTGCTTGCCCGCGCTGGCGTACAGCCACAGCTCGAGGTCGCCCGCATCGCCGTGCAGCTTAAGCTCGAGGAAGCCGACGCCCGGAAAGACGGACATGATGCCGTCGTTGCACGGGCCGGCGCCGGGGCAAAAGTCGACCACAGCCTCCTCCCCGCCAGCCTGCAGCACGAACTTGCTCTTTTTGACGGGGTAGAGGGGCGTGACGTTGAAGTGCCAGTGCTGCTCGTGGCCGTCGCCCGTCACCGGGTCGCACAGCTTCTCGACGTTGGAGCCGGGCGGGTTCGCCAGCCACGCGCCGCTCGGCACCACCTCTGCGCCGGCGATCCGCTCCACGCCAAACTCAGTCTCCTTGCCCGCCTCAATCTGCCCGTCGCGGTCGATCATGAAGGTGGCGCCGCCCACCGTGACGGTGCCGAGCGCCACGATCTTGGCAGACGTGGGGCCGTGCGTGTGTTCGTGCCCGGATGCGTCCACGTGCTTCACGGGCTCGGCCATCGAACGCGTGCAAAGGGCGTGGGTCTGCGGCAGAATTCTTTTCTGTTGTCGTTCTCCACACCGCCGTGGCGTGGCAGACGGTGAACGAGCTAGCGTGCGGGGACAGCGGCATTGTGCACGGAGCTAAGTGCATTGCCGTTCTTAACGGAGTCGCTTAGGCGGCTCCGGTGGTGTGCCGGTGATAGTACTAGCACGCGCCAGTTCGCACCTGTGTCGAGCCTGTCTGCTGTGAGAGAGAGTTGTTTTGTTTAAATTCTTTTCTGTGCCTCTTTTGGTATTGTGGCGTACCTGTGTCGAACCTGTGTGCTGTGAGAGAGAGTTCTTTTCGTTGAATTCTTTTTGAGAGGGGAAGGTTTTTTGGCGCGTGTGTGCATTTCCCGCGTGCCCGCCTGCCAGGGCTGATGCCAAGGCCAAATCAACACCATGCCCGGCTGATGCCAAGGCCAAACCAACTGCCCGGCTGGAAGGTGCCAAGGCTCAATGACTCTCCTCTCCTTCTCTCCCCCCCTCCCCTACTCAAACAGGGCCGTCCACAAGACCACACGACGCGCTCTCTCCTACCATCCGACAGACGTTGCTTGACCGACACGGGAAGCTCTGACAGGACAATTTTTTGAGCTTATTTATGAAACAAACAAACGCAAAGGCGGGATTTATTCGTATGCAGCATAGGCACCGGGTCTGGCAGCACCGGCTCAACGCCGCGCCCCGCGGTCGGTGCAAGCAGGGAATGTTCCCGCTGCTGCTCTGCTGCAGCCTCGAGTCGCGGTGCGGCCTCCGCACTCTCGGCGTTCGCCTCTCGCCCTGCTGCAGCATCCGTTCCCATCTCTGGCTGCCGTTCGCCGAGCGCCTCCTCAAAGCATGCGAGAATCTCGTCGCTCTGAAGGTCAGCCTCGAGCACGTCGTCGGCAGCGCGGATGCTCGCCCGGCCGGTCGGCCCTCGAGACCTCACAGTGGCGGCCGCCTCTGACAGCGGCGGCAGCCTCCCAAGCTGGCCACGCATCATGCTGCGCTTCGCGGCAATCGCGTAACGGGAGGCTCGCTGGCTTTTTGTGGCTTTTGGACGGCTTTTTTGGATTCTCCCGCCCTCCAACCCCTCTCTTGGGTTTTTTCTTAATAAAGGAGAAACAGCCGGGATGACTGCGGCGGCGCGAAACCGGCGCTCAAATTCTTTTGCGCAGCGCCAAGAGTGGAGGCGGGCTCTCCATGTGGCACACACAGTGATTTGGGCTCGGCAGCTTGTCGACTCTTGCTTGTCTCTAGACCTCAGTGGGGGAGCGAACTCTGACGGAGCGCGGATATATGAAAAGCTCTGTTTCATACCTTATCCGCCTAGTCACGGCTTCGCTGTCTGTTCCCTCTGACTGTGACTCGCAGTCAGCCGTCACGCTGAGCCCATGCAGCGTTCAGCAGCTACACAGAGTCGCGTCTACAGTCACAACAGCACGGATGACGCGCTCCGCATGGACCATCGAGCTGCCGAGCCGCATGGTAGTCGATTGCCACGCTGCGCCCATGGAGTCCTCAGCAGCTGCACCATGGAGTCGCTTCCGCAGTTGGAACCTACGCGACAGCTCAACGTGGATCGGGCCTACGTCCTTCTCTGGTCTCACTCGCCCGGGGTGGCGTGGCGCAGCTGGGCGGTTGGCGGCAGGTGCGCCTGTACGCGCGGCACTGCTGCCGCTTCATCGACTCTCGGCGACCACTCGTCGACTCGCGCTCAGACGCGAGGTGCGTGCTCGCTTGGTCCCCCGTGAGGGGACTAGGCCATTTTTAGCGAGATCGGGGAAATCACTCTCATCGCCCGCCACTCACGCTTCCCTCCCTCTCCCGCGCCGCCGTATCCGGTCCTAGCCTGCGATACATTGAGACCTCACGCCCCGCGACTGTCTCCCACGCTCGCAGGCGGGTGTATCTATCCGCCGTGCCACTCCATGCATCATCACCGCTGGGGGCACCGGTGCTCGTGCGACTGCGGATTCGGCCTCACCTCACGCCCTCTGGCCTGCAGCTGCACGTTGCCGGGGGCCATTCTCGAGCCCTCTGGCGAATGCCGAATGGGCCCAAATCCGGGCTCTGAGCACGCCTACTGCTGACGATCTATGTAGCTAGTGCGGTGGGGTCTGGCGCAGGTGCGCGAGACCGTCGCCACAGGGGGGGACGCGCGATTATGTGGGCGCTTCCGAGGGGGCGAAACCGCGTGTTCAAGGGAAACCAGGCGAATTGCGCCCCCAAAATGGTCCTGACGCAGAGCGGCTCCCACAACCTCCCCAACACCCGAGCTGCACGACACGACCTCAGCGCTTGTTCAAACACTAGCGACACAAGTAATTAATCGTGTGGGTTGTGTCATCGTGGAACAGCGCTCAAGACAGGCTCAAGACAGTCCAATTTCATGCACCTCCCTGCGCAGCGCGCCGACTCCAGAGCCCACTCACATCTCGAGCTGGAAACCTTCCCGCCCGCTCACCGCATCGTGAATCGCTTTCTCCCCCTCATCGCCCAAGTTGTTGTCGCTGAGGTCGATGCTTTTCAGCACCCCGTTGACTGTGAGAGCGCCGCCGATCGCCTTCGCGCCCTTGTCGCCGATCTCGTTTTCGCCGAGGTCGAGGGTTTTCAGCACCTCATTGACGCGCAGAGCGGATGCCAGCGCCTTGGCGCCCTCGTCGCCGATATGGTTGTAGTAGAGGCTCAGGTTGGTCAGCACCGCATTGTCCTTCAGCCAGAGAGCAATTGTCGCCACCTCCCCATCAGCAAGGCGCGCGTTCGACAAGTCCAACGAATTCTCGTCCAAGTAAACACCTCGTTGGCAGAGCAGCTCGATGTCTGCTTCTACCTGCGCCTTCTTCGGATCCGCCACGCACTCGTGCACCTGCACCACCCCGTCGTCCTCCTCGTCTCCCTCCTCATTATCTCCGCGAAATAGCCTCAGCACCACATCGTAGAGCGCAAACGCCTTGCGTCCGTAGGTGGCCAGCAGCTTGAGCAGCCCCAGAGATACATTCAGAACGTCGAGCGCCGCCGAGTGTTCAACAAAGTAGGACGGGTCGATCTCCAGATAGCGTGACATGTTGGCAACCACCTCGACCACCTCTCTGACAGGCGCCAGCGGATCCGCTGCGATCTCGGCCAGACGATCGGCGACCTTTTGCGCTGCCCCCAAAGGATCGCCTGTGAAGGCGACCATGTCCGCCATCAGGCTGTCGATAAAGGGCTGCAGACCCGACACGTCGAGCTGCAACGTGGCGAGGAACGCAAAGGAGTCGCCGTATACAACCTGTGCGTGCCAGATGACGCGCTCGATGTACGCGTCGTCCTGCGAGGTGAAGAGGATGAGGAAGCCGAGCGCGAGGAGAAAGATGACGTAGACGGTGAGGACCACGTTGAGGTCTGCGTCGCTTGTGAACGAGAGGTAGATGCCGCCTTTCTTGCACCTTTGGCGGAGGAGCTTGTCTTTCATAAAGCAGATATCCACCACAAACAGCACCACGGGCGTGGCCACCAGGAGCCACAGTATCCACGCCCGTGCCTGCACCGCGTCCACCACGCTGTCCTCGACATCGTAATCGGGCTCGAGCCGTCCTTGCTCCGCCGCCCACGTGCCGTATGCAACCAGTGGGGAGAGCGCGAGGCAGCCCAGCACGCAAGCCAGTCCGCCCGCCAGCGTCGAGAGGCTCGTCTCGGTGTACGCCAGCCCCTGCACCACCATTGACATGCCGCTGGACAGCTCGAGGCTTCCGAGCGGGGCGAGCCAGCTGATGGCCGGCTTGGTGGCAGCGGCCGCGGCCTTGGTCAGTGCCTCGAGCCGTTGGCAGCGGGGCCACTCCGACGTAGCTGTTGACTCAATCAGATCGAGCGACTTCCGCCCGGCGGCAAAGCTTAGCTTGACAAACGCAAAGAACAGCCCGCCCAATGGTAGGTAGACAAGATTCGGCAGGATCGGCAAAGCGAGGAGAACGCCAAGGGCGCACTTGGCGATTTTTGCGCGAGACAGCGACACGCCTTCCTCGTCTTCCTCGTCCACGATTACAAATGAATCTCGCCTGAATCCTCCCGTGAGCGAGCCCACAGCTGCCGCAACCAGCGCGGCCGCCCACGAGGCGACCGGCCCACCAAGCCACCCGCCGACGGTCCCCAGGCAGATGCCGTACAACGCCCACCGCGAGATGAAGTAGAGCACGCTCGCAAGCGGGATCGGCTGCACGAGGCTCGTGTTGGTCTTGCTGGCCTCAGCTTTAAAGTCAACCTCGTTCACGTTGCGCCCAATGAACACGAGCGCGCCGAGCGACAGCAGGTACCCGTACACGACGAGAAGCAGCAGCTTGCTAAGAAGCGCTGGCTGCGCCGCAAACGTGACCGTCGCGTACTCGTCCAGCAGCGTAAAGTTGTCGACCCTGACCATGCAAGGCCCGGTGCGCTCGTGCACGCCGAAGAAGGCGACAACCTGCATAGCCAGGGAAAGCCCGACCACGAAGAACTGGCACAGCTGCGTCAACATCCAAGAGAGCCAGAAGACGAGCCCGGGCCAGTCGATCCTGCGGTCAACAAACCGTGGCCGCGGGATGCCACCAATCTGAGCCAGCGAGTAGAGGAAGATCGTGGAGAGCCAGAGCCCCACCAGTGAGTCGGTGCGCAGAGGAACGAACATCTGGTCTGCGAAGGCCTCGGCCACGTACGCGTCGCACGGATCGCCCGTGCCGTTGGCAAGCAGGCACTCGAAGTCGAAGAAGGTGGGGGCGAAGGGGCTGCTGAAACCGATGCGCTCCTCCGTTACGATCTCGCGCTCTTCAGTTTCCACCTCCGTGAGCCCATCGGCCGTCATCGTGTGCATGACGCCCTCGAGAACGGCCGCACCGGCATGGTAAATCGCGCAGCTGCTGGTTGGGGGAGGTGGGGCTACGTCGTAGTCGTAGTCGTAGCTGCTGATCGGGGGAGGTGGGGGGCGCGGCTGCACCTCACCGACACCGCTTGCGTACGAATGCTGGTACAGCACAACAAGGACCATGCCCAAAAAGGCTGCGCAGCAAGTGTTTGTCGTCAGCAGTGCCGCCAGGAAGCCCTTGGTCATCCGGATGCGGCTATCGCCATCGATCAGCTGCTGGTACGGCCCGCCGCCGTCGCTTGCCGCTCGCACCTTCTTGAACTTGGGCAGTCCAATCGAGCGTCCGACAGTGCCTGCTTCGAGGTCGGTGTCGATGAGCTGCCTCGCTTCCAGATCCGCCGGCGCTGCCTCGGGCGCCGCCGGCTTCTTCACCGCCTCCGCCGCCTCTGCTGCCGCCTCGGCCGCCGCCGCTGCTGCCGCGGCCTTGTCCCGCTTCGCGTCGTCCACTTGCTTGGCCAGATCCGCCGCCAATGCCTCGGACGCCGCCAGCTTCTTCGCCGTCTCTGCAAGCTCGGCCGACGCCGCCTCCGCAGCCGCCGCCTGCTGCTCCGCCCGTATCTTTGCATCCTCCGCTTGCTGGGCCAGATCCGCCGCCGATGCTTCGGACGCCGCCCGCTTCTCCGCCGCCAGCTTCGTCCTTGCTTTCGCCCCGGGGGCAGACAGACCGCGCCGCATTTTGGTCTTCGTGAGCAGTTCCTTTCACCTTGGGAGCGGCGGCTTTTCGGACAGCGCCTTGAAAAAAAGAAAATTCTAACGGGCCTTGTTGGGGAGCCAAAATGGTGTTATCCGAGGCGCTGCGCTAGGCTCAGAGCGAGTTCGCTCTGCGCTAGGCTCAGACGGCGAGTTCGCGCTGCGCTAGCCCTGCGCTAGCCGCTAGCTAGGCCACAGTACTGTGCCACACAGATGGCGAGTGGTGCGCTGCGATAGATTTGCGCTGCGAGGATGCAAAGGCCCCTTCTTGGAGCCGACAGTGGCCAGGGGCGGGGCTTATTTTTGCCGTCGCCAGTCGTCCCCCCCCCCCCCCCCCCAAACGCTACAGACGGTGGGTAGGGGGGTGGGGAGGCTGCCGCCGTGTTCCAGGGCCGTGTGCGCTGCGGTGCGCGTGCGCACCGCACACCACACGGCGGGAAACAGACGGCGAGGGGGGCGCGGCGGCAGCCAAGGAGTGTCTAGAATAGTGAGGTTGCAAAACCAATCAGACCTGAATAGAGGCACTCACAAGCTATTCAACTCGTGACTACAATGACGCGCTCTGACCCTCCATTCATGAATACTGCTCTGAATCATATCGCAGCCCGATCGGATTCGACATGGTCTCGTGCGGGGTACATCCGAGGCTGAGCTGGGTGTTGGGCGGGGGGCGGCCGACCGCTCTCATGGCCGGCGTCGCAAACATCATCCCACGGGCCTCCGCGCGCCAAATGCTGACCAGCGTGCCCATCGAGGCGAGCGGAACCGATGAGGCGTTCACAAGCCTGGGAAGAAACAGCACGCCGATCGACGGGTACATTGTCAAACCTTACCCGTTCACCGCAGGCGCGTATGGCGGTGAACTCTTCAGCTGCGGCTTTGACCTTGCGTGCGAGCGAGGCTTCTACAGGTCGTTTCGTGCGGGCGGGAGGGGCAACTACTCGACGTGGATCTCACTGCAGCTAGCGCGCGAGAGCCTGCCCGCATCTCGCAGGAATGAGATCCCTTCGTGGCGAGCGCTCACGTCCGGCTGCGACGAAATGGACGTGCGACATCTGAGCATCCGTTCGTATGATGCAAGAAAGAAGTCGATGGCGGGGGCGTTCAGTGCACCTCACAATCTGACGATCATCAATGCGGTCAAGATTAGCCCGATGCCAGATTCCCAACAACCTTGACAGCGACAGGAAAGCTCAGACCCTGACCGTGGAGCCGTCCTGCTCCTGCTCGCTCCACCGCCACACGGCTGAGCGCTTGCACTTCTAGCGCGGCGGGTTCCCACACTATAGAATTGACACATGGACATCGAATTAAATTGAATTCCGATTTTCCTTTTTTATGAGGCTCTCTCTCTTGAGGTGCGAGCCCTCAGCCCTGGGGAGGCCTGGGGAATTCACAGCCTTGTTATTAAGAGTTCACATAAACGCACAACCGCGGGCCCCGAAATCGCACAGTGACAGTCAGATATGTCTGGGATTCACAGGTAGGCGGATAAGAAACCAGAGGCCCTATGTGCTGTTTTGTTGTTATGTGTTAAAAATCCGCGCAAGTACGGCTCTGCTGTCTGTCCCCAGCCTCTGACTGTGAGTGAGTGAGTGTGTTCTTGATAATTCACACAGGATACCGTCTTCCCGCCCTCATGAGCAGGCTTCGACTGGGCCCGGAGTCGAACAAGCCTTCCAGGGCGGCACCAAGGCACACGCGCACATGCACGCACGCACGCACACCGCACACACGCACGCACACACCGCTCGCCCACGCACACCTGGCCTTGCACTTTCAATGCCGTGGGGCTCCTGCCTTCTAGACGCAGCCTTAGACGTGGAGTCGCGAGGGACTAGCCTGGCCCTTGCCCCACCACCTCGTGTGTGTGGAGAAGCTTACCGTCCCTTCCCTTCCCCTACCAAGGCGGGCGTGACCACCGCCATCGGCGGCGGCGACACCGCCACCGCCGCCGCGACGTGGGACTGCGTGGACAAGGTGACCTTCGTGTCCACCGGCGGCCCGGCGCTTCGCTCGAGCTTCTCGAGGGCAAGGTGAGATACGGCGAGATACGGGCAGATATGAAGAGATATGGGGAGGCGAGGCACGGGGGAGGTATGTGGAGATATGTGGAGAGATGGGGAGTCTCGAGGGCAAGGTGAGATACGGGGAGATACGAGGAGATACGGGGAGATGTGGGGAGGTGGCGGGGCGCACCACCCCTCGGACAAGGCACGGGGAGATATGGGAAGATATGCATATGGGGAGTCTCGAGCTTCTCGAGGCAAGGTGGCTCCCGGCCTCGCCTCCTCGTTAGTTCTCATTGAACCATGACCGTCAATCCTTGACTAGGTGCTGCCCGGCGTCGCGGCGCTCGACGACGCCTAGAGCGGCGCTTTCCTCCTCCTCGCCTTCCCTGCTCTTGGGCTGTGGTCCACACGACCTGGCCAGGTCCCGGCTCGAGACAGTTCGGATTCCTCTCGATTCTCTCGCAGTCAAAATAGTAACATGCTCGCTTGGTGCGGATGCGCAAAGGTGGGAGGCCTTACTTATTTCTCTTCTTGTCGGCTCCAATACTCTGCAGGCTAGAGCCCCCCCCCCCCCCCACACACACAAAAGACACCGCATTTCTCCATCAGCGCCTAAATAAATAAATAAAACGCGCACGCCAAACGAGGGGTGGGAGAAGGACAAGGGTCCCCACCTGCACACGAGCAGGATCTTGTAAGGACGATCAGGGACACAGGGGAACGGGAGCGGGGAGCGCATCGCGACACGGAGGGGGGCTGGGCAGGGTTCACCCACACGACAGGGTCCCAGGGATTCCTCTCAGCGCCTCTCGCGCGGCGCTCGCGACGAATTCTTTTGCGCAGCGCCAAGACGGAGGCGGGCACACTTCGAGGAGATCCCTCTGCCCCGCGCAACAGGTACGAGTGGCACAATGTCGGAAGAGGGCAAGAGCTTCGCTGGGCGCGCCGCCGACTGCTGGAGCGCGATGCGCGCCAACCCCGACCGGTCGATGCACCTCACCTCCATCATCGCGGGCGTGCTCCTGTTTATCGGTGGCCTGTCGGGTGCGGCGCCATCCCCGCTGCACGCGCACACGCAGAAACGTGCCCGTTGCCGCGCGCATGGACGTGAGCGGGGTGTGGCGCAGCACGCGTCACGCGGCACAGAGGCCGCCGCCTCGCGTCCGTTCGCGAGCCGCCAGCCCCACTCCCGCTGCAGCGGCGGCGAGCACGCTCGGCCAAACACCCGCGGCCACCCTCCCCTCCGCTGTGCCGCAGGGCTGATCAATCTGCTCAACCCGCTCGGAATGGTCCTTTCGGTGTACAACATCATCTTTGCCGGCCTCATCCTCACTTCGGAGCTCAAGGCGCTGCCAGTCTTCAAGACGCTCAATAAGCGGTCGGCTTCGCCCCCGTCGCGCGCCCTGCGGTGAACAACATCTCCTCACGCCTCCATCTGGAATACAGGGTCGATTTGTACTTCCACATCCTCTCGGTCCCGCGCGGCAAGGCGGGCTTCTACGTCTTCATCGGCATCCTCGCCTTCCTCGGCACGCACGACTGGTCCATCTCTCGCAGCTTCTCGGAACCTTCTCGGAACCCTCTCGGAACCTCCTAGGCACGCACGACTGGTCCATCTCTCGCATCTGCATCCTGCTGGTTGCGATCGTCGGCGCCATACAGATGACGAGCCACTGCATACGCGGTACCGGTGCGTCCGTGGAGGCGGCGGGCGCGGCGGGAGGACAGCCAAAGCCGGGGCTGACTTCGTCGATGACTGGCAGCGACGCGTCGGCGGGCGCCAACCCGTTCACTTCCTTTGCGATGGAGGCGGTGTCGGACGCGCCCAGCCTCGGCCGCGCCGGCCTCAGCGCCGCCGCAACCTTCGCCTCCACCACCGCCCCCGCCACTGCTTCGAGCTTTGGCAGCGGCCAGCCGGCGCCGTGATTGCACATGTGGGTTGCCCGCCCGTTGCCGGCGGCGGCCGCGTGAACGGCGGAGCGAGGGGGCGGCGGCGGCCAGTGTGCGGAGCGAGGGGGGCGGCGGCGGCCAGTGTGCCGACTTGGGGGCCGCCCCACTCCGCGGCGCGTGTGGCATATATTCTCAGTACTGGCGGCACACGTGTCGGCGTTGTGAGTACAGAGAGAGGCGGTCCCAGATAGTGGGACGACGACGACGCGGTACCGACAATGTGCGTCGATGTGGTGTAAACTCTACTTTCTCTAGTCGGTGTGGAGCTCAGGCCTCAGGCTCAGCCTGACACACGTGACACGTGATACAGCCCGCTCCTCTCCGGCTGGAGAAGTGGCAGCAAAAAAACGCGCGCGGCGGCGGCACACCCCGCTCCGCGATGGCCGGTGCCGGTGCAGGGTCTTGGGAGCACTTGGAGTCCGCAGTTATCAACTCACAGTCACACCCGCGACCCGGCAAAGGCGAAAGGGCAATGTGCGGCATGTGCTAAAAACTGCGTGTGTTGTGCGAGAGTATATGGGACACGATGTCTCAAATATGAGAGGATTTGACTCCTACCAGCTCCTGACGCTATCCCTGGCAGCGTGCCGGCCCAGTCGCCCGAGCAGTGTCGCGGGGGGGCTCCAAGGCGGAGCCGGAGGAGGGGAGTACCGCTGCGCAGCGGTGGGGGTGGGCACACACACACTCACACACGTGAAACGACGACACGGCTCTCGGCTCCGTCCCCCGGCCCCGAGACGGTGAAACGCGCGGACTCTGGGAGAGCCTGCGGGGACTCCATGCCCTCCCTGGACCTCACGCTGCATCAGAACGGCAGCAGCCGCGACGTGCAGCTACCACTTGGGCTCGAGCCCGGCTGTCAGCTGCCCCCAGTAGTGCTCGTCCTCGTTGCCCGGTTTCAGGGCCTCGTCCATCAGCTCGAACAAAATGATGGTGACATCGTTATTAATGAGCGAGCGCATGCGGCCGGTGAGGCAGTTTTCGTAAAAGGTGCGTGCATTGGGCAAGGTGGCTACCCAGCTGCCGCCCGATGGCCATCCCGTCTCGCCTACCATCAGGTTGTCGGGCGGAAGACCAGCTCTGTGCAGGGCAAACTTGGAAGCGTGGAGCATTATGTCGAGGAGCGAGCGGGCCTCGTGGAGGCCAAATGTGGGGTCCGCGTGCGCCGGGTCCCACACACTCGTACGCGCCGCGTCGGGCGGGTAGTGCCATGGGGGAGGCATGGTGCCGAGGGCGATTCCGATGGGCATGGCTGGCTCGCTCTTCGCCACAAAGTAAGGAAACCAGTTTATCGAAACGACGTCGACGTCGCGGAGCACGTCGACCCAGGTGGGATCGACGATGGCAGCCTCGGGAGGGTAGGATAGCGTGATCACGCCGCCCGTCATCGGCACTGTCAGCCTGATGTGTGCGGCCTCAGGCCGTTTGGCCAGGGCAGCGCGGAAATTTGCAAGGGCGCTGAGCACAACGGCGGGCGGGACATAGGAGGCGGGTTCGTTCGGCTCATTGCCGATAGCGATGGCGGTGACGCGCTCAAGGTGCTCGCCAGCTTCGCTGATTATGAAGCCAACTACCGAATCGGCGACCGCAACGGCAGAGCTGATCATATTGACGTGCTCGTTGGTGACACCGACGATGAGTGACTCGACCTGGACTGAGCCCAGTACGGCAGGAATGACGTGGTTCTCGAGGTTGTACGTGCGCACGATCTTGTAAGGCAGTTTCTCGAGTAGCGCCGCGGCGTTCTGCATCTGCAGCTGCGCGGCCTCGCTGAACTGCGTGCTGAAAGCGATGCCCCACCCACTCGCATTGCCGCCAATCCCTGGCATCTCACGTGACCACGGCTCCTTTGGACGCTCGGTGCTCCCACTGCAGCAGCCTAGAAAACTGCCTTCCATCGTCGGGCAGCAATCACCGTTGAAATGGCCGCATGCGGAACTGGCGCTGCAAGCAGCAGACGGCACGTCGGCCGCTGAGATGACGCTGGTGAGTGTGCTCGTTTCCTGGTCACCCGCTGTGCGGCTGAGACTGACGACGAGGCCAATGATCAGGCAGGCGGCGGTGCAAGCGGCGCCTCGTCGTCGACGAGAGCGGCCATCGCCGTGCTCTTCCGCGTCCTCCTCCTCGTCTCGGCGAACGTATGCCGACTCTAGTTCGGAGATGTTGGCCGCCATGCGACTATGCACACTCTCAAACACAAAGGCCCCGGGCGATCGGCCTTTCAAGGCCTCCGAGCTCTCGTGGGCGAGCTGGCAGCGAGGCACGCGAGGTGGGCGGGCGAGGGCGCAGTGTGAAGGGTGACGGCGGAGACTGGCAATGATAGGGGTACAGAGGGGAACATTCAAAAGAAAACCGCAGATCGCACAGGACTTAGAAGCACCTAAAGGAGCAAGGCATACAGCTGTGAAGGTAAGTGAAGGTAAGTGCGTTTACGTGAAGGTAAGTCAAGAAAGAAGAAATCACTGGCGCAACAAAAACGTGCCGATGGACACTCTGCCAATGCACACCACTCCGCCACGAGCTTCGTCGCGCCTGTCGACGCCGTTTGTCGCGCTTGCCGCCCTTGCCGCCCTAGCGCTCCTAACTTTTCGGGTTGCCCCTGCCGAGATCGAAGAGGCGACTGCCCGCCGTTTCGAGGCAATAAAGGCGTGGAGAGCGGGAGACAAGGAGGGTGCCAAGGTGCCTCAGTTCACTCCCATTGCACCTTCGGTGTTAGCAGCCTTCACCCTCCTCCCGCTTGGTCCACAGAAGATCGCTGTCGATAAGGCGAGCAGCGCGAAGCAGGCAGTCGTTGATGCCAAGGCCGAATACGACGAGTTTCAGGAGTGGAAGAAGACGCACCCGCGGCCCGCGGAGAAGGTTGGGTGGATGCCCTTTGCACAGGCCGGCGCCGAGACGGGCGGCAACTTCATGGCCCAGGGCCTCGACACGAGCTTCCGCTTCTTCACTGACCCGAGTGCGCCGTGGACGCCTTGTGGATGCCTGTTCACCACACTGTGCCAACACCCGCCCACCGCCCTCATAAGCACCACACCCGCGCCCCGTAGACTTCGACTTCCAGCAGGAGGGCATGGCGTACGTCGAGTCCTCCCAGGCCACCGCCAATAAGTTTGGCGCCATCCAGTTCTCGGAGAATGCGACCGTCGGCGACGAGGCCTCGGCCGCTGATCACCAGCGCTCGCCCACGGCCAGCTGCTATCTCAGCGACTCTGGCCTTCCGGTCCCGTAGGCGTACGCCGCGGCGTCCTTCGCCGCGGCAAAGTACGCCGAGCACCAAAAGGCCGAGGCGGAGGCCGCCAGCTATGCAGAAGGAGTCCGCGCTGACGCGGCGACGGCGGGTCCCGTCGATGGGGGCGTCTGAATTCGGACGCCTGTGCCACCCTCCACACACTACACACTACACACAGGCAGTGTACTAGCACAGCGCCTTCTGCGCCGTGAACCCCAAATGTCAATACTCGAGCATCCTTGTGCTCAATCGTGTCACGCGCCTACGTCCCTTGGCCAGCGCCTGCGAGGACGCCAGCCAGTGTTTTGATCCTTTTGTAAAGCCTCCTTTTATGAGAGAGAAGAAACCGCGCCGATGTCCTCAAAGAGTCACAGACAGTGTCTGAATAGATAGGCAAGCGTGAAAGTACGGCCGTCCGTTCCCCTGCGTCTCCCTGATCGTCCTTACAAGATCCTGCTCGTGCAGGGGTGGGGACCCTCTGTCCTTGTCGCTTCTGCTTTTCCCACCCCTTGTTTGCGGTTTGGCGTGTCCGTTTTATTTATGTATTTAAGAATTTTACTTTCTAAAAGAATTACTGTTGTGACCTGTCGCTGTGTGTGAGCTGTGACGGCTGACGCGCCGTCCACCGTCCTCCAATCTCCCTCCCCAGGTCGTCTGTTTTTCTTTCTTTCTTTCCGTGACGCGCGCCGCTCTCGCTCGTCCGACCGAAGGATGTAATGAACGATGCTAGGGGTAAAGGCTAGAGCGCGCGGCGGCGCGATTCCTTCTCGGCGCCCCCCAGTTGCGCAGCGCACAGACCCGCAGACGCCCGCGTCGTCCGACGTGCCAGACTCATAAGTACATGTCAGGAACAGCGGCAAGCTAGGCAAGCGCGCGCCGCAAGAGGGTGCGGAGAGGCGCCAGCGGAGGGCACTAGCGAAAGAGTGCGATCTGCGCCATGGAATCAGAGCCATGGAATCTGAGCCGTGCGGTCTGCCTGGGCCGTGCGAGCGGCCGGCGCGGCGCCGCCTCACTGCGAGAGCGCCGTGTTGACCTTCATCAGCACACCGGGCACATTGCGGTGGCAGTTGATCAGCCGGTGCGTGCCGACGCGAGGCATGATGTCGACCTGCGGGAAGTTGACTGCGCCATATACGTGACGCCCGTGTTGATGCACTTGATCATCGCGCTCGCAACCTAGGGGAGAGTGGGTTCGGGTACCGTGGGGGGAGGGGAGGGTGGGTTCGGGTACCGTGGGGGGAGGGGAGGGTGGGTTCGGGTACCGTGGGGATAGGGGGGGTTCGGGGACCGTGGGGGTGGGGGAGGGTGCGTTCGGGTACCTCGACGCCGATGGCGGCCTGCGCCTCTTCGGTCGAGCCTCCGATGTGCGGCGTCAGGATGACGTTGGGCAAGCCGCACAGCGGCGACTCGAACAGCTCCTCCCCGTTCTTCTTTGGCTCGGACGGGAAGACGTCGATGGCAGCGATGGCGGCGTGGCGCTGCGCGCCGGCGCGCCCGCGCCCGCGAGAGCAGCCGACACTCCAACATTTTTCACATAGAGAAATCCAACCACCGAGCGCTTTTGGTCCAAGGTGGCTGCTGGAACAGGCAGGGCAGCATGCGTACGCTCAGTCAGCTGCTCCGCTTACACTTACCTGTGAAGTGTGAACAGCGGATTTTGAATCAGCGTTCTCCTTGAACGATATCGGTGTCGAAACACCGCTCTGACAGCGCTCACAGCTACGCCTTCTCTGCCAAGTTGAAGGATTGTTTTTTTGTTGCGAGTTGAATGGTGACCATGAGGGTGATGGGTGGCAAAATGCGCAGCCACCCACGACACAAAGATGAGGCCTGTGTTAGACAGTTGTTGTGTGTGAGTGAGTTGTTGTTGTTGTGACAGTGAGGCGCCTGGGGCTTGCAGACGCCAGGCGAGCAGTAAGGTGGAACAGCGGCGCTAAGCGAAGATGGAACGGACGATCGCCATCCCGCAAGGGTGGGGCAATTCGACGGCACGCCGGGAGGAGTGGAGCAAGTGCGTCGCACGCTACGCGGCTCTGTGCTCCAAGCCTGGGATGTGCGTGGGCGACGGCGACGAAGACCTGCCGGGCAAGTCGACGCCGACGAGCTCGGGCGCACTCGACCACCTCGCCTCCATCGCGACGGAGGAGCTCCTGCGGCGCAGGAGCAAGCGCAAGCGCAGCATCATCGACCGCCCGCTCGGCGAGGCTCCTGTGCCGGTCGTGGAGCGTGTGCTCAACCACTGGCTGACCGGCCTGTTCCGGACCGCGAGCGGCGAGACGGCGAGCGCTCACACTCTCGCCCTCTCGCCTACGCCCCATACCCAGCACCACGCCCGCCCGCGCTCACGCACACCGCCTCCCGACTCTGTCTCAGATGGCGGAGTCCCTGTTCGCGCCCGACGCCTTCGTCTCCATCGAGCTCTCTATCGAGGGAGCGCCACGCCGGCCTCCTTGCCGAGGTGTGCCCACTCTCGCCCACCTTGACGCGGAGGCTCGCCACCCCACATCAAGGTGCGGCCGCTGTTGACGTGTGTCGCGGATGCGCCCTGTGAGCAGGTTCCAAATCCCGAGCATCAAGTACTTTCTCATGTGGGACCGCGCCATCTTCTCCAAGTACAACACGAGCGCGTACCTCATCGACTACGTGCTCGAGAACCTCGACGGCTCGGTCGCGGTCCAGATCCGACCCTGCTCAACGGCGAGCAGCCCACGGGCGGCCAGGAGGTGATCATGCACCAGCTCTGGGAGGTCACCGGCGGCGGCCGCGTCCGCTCCTTCCAGCGCTTCTGTGCGGCCTCGCCGACGTCCTGCGCGTCGGCCTGCGCGTGTCAGTCGTCGTCGTCCTGCGCGTGGGTCTCGCCCCTCTCCCGCCGCGCGCTCGAGAGGGTGCGCGGCTCCTTCGGCGAGGACGCGCCGCTGGCGAGGGCGTCGTGGTCGGCCGAGGAGGGTGACGGCGGGGCGGGCGGCGGCGGCGTGGGCGGTGGGCCGGGTGGAGGTACGGGGGGAGACCCGTGAGTGAGAGATCTCGTGACCCGAGGAGCGTGGCGAGCGGGCCCCAGCACTCTGAAGCGCGAACCAACGAGGTCGGTCGGCCAGCCCCGAGGAACTCAAATCCCCGACGTACCCCTTCCCCGCCCCCTGCCCCGCCCGCCGTATATCGTACATATACACACGCATATTGCTCGCCATGTCTGGGTGGGTCCGCTCCTCTCGCTCGGCTCGCGCTTGTGTCTCTTTCGCGTTCCGAATGAATGTCACATCTGCCCGCTCCCTGTACTGTCCCGAAATGTGCGCTCTCGAAAGAAAAAACGGTGTTTCCATAGCTGTGTGTGTACATGTATCGCGCGCCCTCGTGACGTCCGGTCGGACCGACGGTCGTGTGCCGTAGCACCACGTGGGCCACGTCCGTCGTCCCTTGGGCGTTTGGGGGCGCGCACTTGTGGACTTGAGGAATGAGTCAGAGGAGCACTTGGAGTGCGGTTGGTAACCGCACTCCCAGGGCCGGGGAGCTAAGAAGCGCACCCAGCGGGCCGGACGATTGGTATCGGTTGCGGGCTAGAGAGCCCTAGCCCCGGGGCCATGCCGCATGCGCGTTTCACCCGAAACTGCAAACTCACCCGTGCCCCTTCGTACTTACTACATACAACACCACACTTGCGCGAGCTCACGACGACGTTTACAGCCACGACAAGGGCCGCTATACAAAACACCCCGCCCGGGGGGACCCCACACCCCAGACGAGACGCTTCAGCCTCTCTTCCGCACTTCAGACACATCGCGATCGGCCACCGAACGCACATGGACCACGGGCCGGTGCGTGTTGCGTCGCGCACGAGAGCGCTTGCCAGTGAACGCAAAGCGACTCTTCTCTACTTCTTCGCCTTGCCCTTCTTCGCCGGCGGGGTGAAGACAACGAGGAGGTTGAGGATGAGAAACACCACGCCAATGCCGATCTGCGGGATCCACATGTTGAACGGCGTCACGGCATTGACGCCCGGCCCGGCAGTCTTGTAGTAGAACGCCGCCTGGATGAACAGGGGCTAAGCTGAGGGTGTTCCACACGAGGTACTGCTTGCAGGCACTTTCATACGGAACGCCAAAGGCGTACGGCCCGAGCACGATCATGATGAACAGCAGACCGACGACCCGCGCAAAGAACGTTTGGAACTCGCTCGTCTCCGTGAAGTAGGCGATCGGAGACTCCGGACCGTAGAAGAAGTTGACCATCGGAAACATCGTGAATGAACCCAAAGCCGCCGTAGACGGCGGCCATGAGCATGCAGAAGGTGGAGGCGCTGACCATCGCAGTCACGCGTGCGCGGAAGAGGTAAAAAGAGAAAAAATGAAACCGCTGCGTCCTTCGACTGCTTCTAGAGCTCTATCGCTGAGGCGTCGAGGGCCCCGCTCTTTCCCTCACATAGCGGCCACTCTTCGGATCGCTGGTCGAGCGACCCGGGGGACGCCCCGCGCGCCTGACCCAGGCGCGAAAAACGAATCTGCGAGGCGAGGCCGCTCACGCGGCCCGATGGGGAGGAACGGGGCGAGCCCCCTCCAACCCACCCGCGCTAGGTCTCGGGGGACGAAGGGGTCACACCCGACGACCTCGGGAACTAGCCGGGGCAGTCGGAGAAGTGGCAACTCCGTGCACTGACGGTCGGCCGCCAGAAAACACGCCTCCGTGGCTCGGGTTACACCAATCCTCGCTACCCAACGCGGCCAAAGGATATCCACCTCGAGAACCTCGAGAACCTATCGCTCCTCACAGGAAAAGAGAAACTCCGCATGTGTGTGTGCGGCGGAGCCGGGCATCCTTTCCAGGCTGCCCGAGCTGGTGCGCGCGCGCGGCAGCGGTTGCTATTTTGTGACGGCCCTGGCGAGCCGCGGTTGCTACTTTGTGACGGCCAGCCACCACTCCGTTCGCGATGATCAACCCGCTCTCGCTCGTCGCCGCCGCCGTCGCAGTCGTGGTCGGCATTCGCTGTGCAATACTTGGTTGCAAACGTCCAGCCAGCAGCTCTTCGGTCGAGATAGCGCCGGGTGTCCGCATGCCTCTTGTATTCAACGGCATGTCCACGGACCACGGCCTGTGGCTCGCGTCCGGCGGTCGCGGCATAGACACTGCGTTTTTTGTATGGCGATGAGCTGCAGCGGCACGTCGCGTCGGGAATCGCCGCGTCAGGCGTGGAGCGCGAAGAGGTCTTTGTCACAATCAAGGTCAACTGCTGCCCGACCGATCGGTGCAGCCGCTTCTGCGCACACCCGCCACGCCCGACATCGGCGCCGCCGATGTCTGTGTACAACGGGTCGGAGATGCTCGAGCATAGCCTGGCGATGACAGGGCAGAGGTACGTCGACCTCGCGCTGCTCCACTTCCCCTGCTCCAGCTGGGACGACACGCTCGCCATGTACCGAGAACTGGAGGCGGCCCGAGACCGCGGCTCGCAGGCCTAGATGCGGCAACACAGCTCTCCCGGGCCAGCTAGGGAGGAGGCCAGCTCCACCGTGCAAGCACTGCCCCGCATCCCTGCCAGGCTTGGCGCGTGCAATCGGCGTCTCGAACTTCAACGCGAGCGCGCTCAAGCGTCTTCTCCGGCACGCCCGCACCAAGCCGGCGGTGGTGCAGAACGCGCTCTCCGTCGCCGGCCACCCGGCGCCGCACAGGGGCGAGGGGACGGCGTGCTCCGAGGGCGCGCCGGTCTACGGCAGCAACGACGTGACCCTCCGCTTCGTGCGGCGGCACAGGATCACCTTTGCCGCCTACTCGCCGCTCGGGTCTCAGCAGAGTCGACGTGCTCGGCCACCCTGTCGTCCGAGAGGTTGCCGCGGCGCACGGGAAGACGCCGGCGCAGGCAGACCCGTCGGGGTGCCTTGTCCCACCTCGACACACGTCCACGACGTGTCCATGTGCCACCTGCAGGTGGCCCTCAAATGGCTTGTCCAGCAGGGCATCGCGGCGGTGACGAATACGGCGAGGCCCAAGCATGCGGCTGAGGCGCTCGACTTGGGCAGCTTCACGCTCTCGGCGCGAGAGATGCGCGCGCTGAGCAAGGCGAGGTGAGTGTGGAGCCCTTTGGCATTTTATATCGTACTAGTACATGCGGCATGTGCACGCACATACAAAATAGATCATCTCAGGCG
This sequence comes from Emiliania huxleyi CCMP1516, assembly GCF_000372725.1. Lineage (NCBI taxonomy): Eukaryota > Haptophyta > Isochrysidales > Noelaerhabdaceae > Emiliania > Emiliania huxleyi. The sequence continues at coordinate 130,368 of NW_005200670.1, read as the reverse complement.
AGAGCCGATCGAGAGAGAGACAAGGCCATGAAAAGAGGCCCCGGGGCGGGGGCGGGATCGCGCGTGCCGCCTCAGGTGCAGCACACCATGACTCAACGAGAGCTGTCAACTCGCGGGCAGCTTATCTAGAGCCGCTGTACAGCGCCAAGCTGTCGCGCTTCATGTTCTCTAGGCCGTCTCGTCGATGCCGCAGGCCAAGAGCAAAGCGTCCAGTGCCAGCCTGCCCTCGTCGGAAGCGCTGAAGCCGTGCTTCACCTGCAGCTGCGACATCCGCGACAAAACTTCTTCGCCCGCTCGGCCCGGAAGTGCTTCGGCTATGCGGCTCCAGCCCGCGCCGTTGCGAAACATCAGAAGGAGGACCAGATCTTCGTCGGGGCGCCAAGCCCGCCAAGCGACGTGGCGCTGCGCCGCCTCTACCTCCCGCTCCGCCATCACCACCTCAGGCTCCGCCGCCCTCACAGGCTCCACCTCGACCATCACGGAACGATGCGAACCTCCGAGAGTCACGTTGGAGACTTCCGAGAGGATGGCCATGCCGAATAGTGAGCGACGGCGTGTGCGTGTAATCCCTTGGGGATGGGATCGATGAAATGCGATCGAACGAATTCGAAAGGCGTGTCAACCTTGTTCATGGCCGGTCCACAACAACAAACCGGGACAAACTCTAACACTCACACGTCATTTGGGGCCTGGTTCACGCGCGCGCGAGACGTGCAGACAGGGTTGCCAGGTGAGAGCGAATGGCGCGGTTCACGCCTCGCACAACAGAGAGAGAGATGCGCTCTGCATGGTGGGACATAAAAGAAAGCGAGTACTTGGGCGAGTAGGCCGTGCGGTCGACGCTGCCGCGCGGCTTTGCGCGCGAGGCGGCGCAGCTTGAGAACGGCGGTGGGCGAGAAGCCGCCGCCGAACGTCTCGTGGAGCAGCAGGTTGAAGTTGTTGCGCTTGACAAAGATCGCGTCGTGGTAGAAACCGCGATGCGCCTTGACGTAGCCGTGGCCGTTCTTGTGGTCGAAGGGTTGGCCGGGCTGCCCGCGCGCCTTGCAGCCCATGTTTAGGCGGCGGGCCTTCTCCTCGGTGTTGCCGAAGGCGTAGGAGTGGCCAACGGAGGCGGGCGTGCCGCCGCTCGAGGCGTTGCCAACGCCCGCCGAGGAGGTCTTGAGGAGGGGCTCTCAAACCGGGTCCACAAACCGCGATCATTTTTTCTCTTTCCACTCTTACTTTGCCACTACTCTTACAAAGGAGGGATCCGATGCGTGGCATTCATTGACAGATCAATAGGCGCGCGATACAGGTTGGATGGCCTCCTTCCTTGGCACCTCCCCTTTACCAGTCAGTGGGTGCAGCGAAAACTCGCGAGAGTTTCTGGGCTCTCACACCACCGCGCCTAGGGTTCTTGAGGACTATATGAAACAGAACGCTGTTTTTCTTCATTGAGTCGCGCCCCGGGCAGTAAAATCGCCCGCACGCGTTCAATGACATGCCGCTCCCACCTGGCGCTCGCACGGCGTGCTTCCCGGGCCGCAGCCACAGTCCAGCAGGTGGACAAGGCGGCTTGGCTGCTCGACGGCTTCAGCCCTGCGGCCGAGGCCGGGCTATGCTGCTCAGCCCGAGGTGGGCAGCGGCCGAGGTGGTGTGCCACTGCAATCCACTGATTTTTATAGGGCTTGGAGAGAGAGAGAGAGAGATTGGTTCGTTAGGGCTTGGTGGACGCCGGCGAGACGGTGCTTCAGCAGATCTCGATTTTACAACCCAAGCCTCTCGCACACGCACGATTCACACGACAGACAAGGCGCAGGCGACGGCTTCCAGAAGAAACGTGTATCGGGATCCGATCGACGGTTGTAACGACCTCCAACCGCGCAAAAAGGGCCGGGCGATCACACAAGACACTCATGCGCCTCGGCACGCGCAGCAGCACTGCTGCCGAGCCTTCCAGCGGCGGTGAGGCGGGAGGCAGCTATCTGCGTGACCTCCAGGAGCAGGCCGAGGCCAAGCGGCGTGAGAAGCTGCAGGCGCACAGCCCGAGCACACCCACGCCGTCGCCGCCGCCCTCGCCCACCCTCGCGGTGGTGCAATCTTCCCTTTGCCAACCTCACGCGGGGACTGTGCGGTGTCAGTGCAGCCTCCGGCACCTCGGACCCGCACGGCCGCCCTGTCGCACAGGCGCAGCTGCGGGAGCGGGCGGAGACGCTGCAACACATGGCGGGGAATCGGCTTGGCGTGCAGGCGAGACACCCTTACCTGAGCGCCACCACGCCCGCTCCTCTGCCGTAGCAGCCGCAGCATCGCGCCGCCGCCAAGGAATGTCAGCGTCGCCAACGCCACAGTGTCCGACAGCAGCACACGGTCGCACCCAGGGGGGGCGCGAAGTCAAACCAGTCTTTTCATTTCAGCATCTAGTCCGGGGGGGGGGGGGGGGGGGGGCCCCCGTAAACCCCATGCCCGGGGCAAAACCCTTGGGCTTCGGGTTGAACCGCCCCCGGTTCCCCCCGGGGAAAGGGCGCAAGGCAACCCCGGGGAGGCCCCCCCCCCCCCCCAAAGGAAAATTCCGGGCCGGGGCGGGGAATCTCCCCCCCCCAAATAAAAACCCCCAAAATTTCGGACCCATCCGAAGGGGGGCCCCCCCCCCCCGTTGAACCCGGGGCCAAAGGACCGCCCGCCGGTCGGGTCGTTGGAGATGGTTGGGAAGGCGGTGCCTGTGCTCCCGGGCAGGCGCGGTGCAGTGATGGCGGAGGGGGGGGGGGGGGGGAGGCGCGTGCGGAGGCAGGTGCGAGGCGGAGGCAGGTGCGAGGCGGAGGGGTGGAAGGGGGCGGGTCGGTGGCGGAGGTGGAGGCGTGGACGGCGGCGGCTCGGACGGAGGGTGGCGGAGAGGGCGAGGGAGAGGCTGGCCATCTGCGCGCAGCTGTGTCTGTGTCTGTGTCTAACCGAGTGGGTCGGAGATGAAGCCCTTCAGCCCAAAGGCCCAGTCGGTGACGACCGCGAACGGGCTCTGCCAGGCACGGGGCGGCGGCGTTGAGGGAGGGGGCGGGGGCATATGCATGCATACGTGTGTGCATGCGAGGGCGGCGGAGCGAGCAGCCCACCGGAGAGAGGACTGGCAGGGACGTGGGGTGGAGGAGGAGGCAATGGTGGGAGGGGGAGGGCGGCGTGAGGAGGACGCGAACGGCAGCAGGGCGATTAGTGAGCAAGCAGGGAAAGAGAGATGTGAGCACCTTCATCACGCTGGCAGTATAGTACCCGTCCTTTGCGAGCGATGGCCGCTGGTTCATGTTGTAGCTCTGCTGCCCGTTCTTGTCGAGGTAGTCGGCCCATCCGACCTCACTCTACAGGGTCGGGGAGGCTCGGGCGGCGAGAGGAATGGGGCGAGGGACGATTCGCTGCAAAGGCGCCATGTAAGGGTTCGCTTGCCCCTCGTCGGCGAGTTCGCCGGCGAGAGCCTTCTCGAGCATGGTCTCGTCCATCCCGACGGCGGGAACGCGCGCGGCGGCGATGGTGCCGCTCCTGGGCGCCAGCGGCGCCTGCAGCGAGCAGCCGGCCAGGATCAGTCCCAGCATAGGTCGAAGGCCGCGGATGCTTTCCCTCTTGGTGCCCATAAAATGGGAAAAGAATTCTAAAGCAGCGTCTCTCACAGCACACTGGCACGACAAGGGCGCGAAGTTTTAGGTTGTTTGTTTGGGGTATGAGCCAAATCTTGTGTCGTTCGTCACAGTGGGGCGAACCGCGGTGCTTTGGGAGAGAGAGAGGAGAGATGCTTTGGTCGCACGAGACGCGAGCCGCGGTCGGTGCTGACTGCTGTCCGGTGGTCGAGCCGCGTGCTGCGCGGAGCCGCGGTGCTATTCGAGCAAACGAGCGGAGAGACGCCAGCGCGCTCACGATTGACTTTTGTCACGTTTTTGTTTTATTCTTTTTGGTGCTCTGCTCTTCGCGGCCCCCCACATCGATGTGGCCATACGCCAGTCCGAGCCTGGCTGTTCTTCACCTTTCTACCTACCTACCTACGGCGCAGCGAGATCGCTGGTGTCTACTAGCTCCGAGTAGAGGCGGCAAGCGCGGAGCTCCCTCGGAGAACCCGTGTTTGTTTACTCTATGGCCGCTTAATTTTTGGGGTTTTTTAGCTTGGCGCTTTTCTTTTTTCGTTGGCACCGGTGCGAGAGAGGTGTGCCTCCGCTGCTGTCCGACCCATGCTGCAGCTCTCGATTCTCCACGGCGCCGCATTGCTCCGTCTCCCAAGCCACCAAAGCAGGGCCTCCTTCGACAACCCAGCACGACCGGGCGTGGGCGCAGCCACCTGGCTAGCTTTGCGACGACGGTCCCTCCCCGCCTTGGGCTTCTCCGACCAGCACCTGCTCGTGCCCGGCGAGAGACTCAAGTTTTTGACCACCTCGCCGGCGCAGGCAGCCTCAATCTCTCGCTCCGTTGTCGATAACCACTCGTGCCTCGTCCAGGTGCCGAAGCGAGGCGCCCTCGTCGGTGCCGTGACACCGCTCCTGGAGGTGGTCAGAGTGGAGGAGTCGTCCGCCGGCCGCCTCGTCGTGCTCACTCGCTGCGTTGGAAGAGTGCTGGTTAAGGCCGTTCCGGACGAATGCAGCGTCGTAGTCCGCATGGACACTGACGCCGGCATTTCGACGTGGGTTGGCACCGACGCGCCGAGCATCGTCCAGAAGATTGAGAGGGTGAGGTCCTCCGGCCGGGCGTTGCAGAGCCGGATCGATCTGCTAGCGGAGCGAGGGGGCGGCTGTCGTGGGGCACACCACCGCTGGCTCCACCAGCCGACCGGTGCGGGGCGGTGCCGCCCCGTGGCCGATCAGTTCTCGCGGGCGTGCCGCACGCTGGGCCTGCTGCCGCTGGCCTTCCACCCCGGGCTGCTCGCAGTGCTGACGGCGTGGATGAGCGCCGAGCGGCGCTCGTCGGCGGACGCGGCGCTGATAGCGCCGTACCGCGACGCGTGGGGCGTCGCCGACGCCGAGGCGGCAACGGCGCACCTCCTCTCCTTTGCGAGCCTCGAGGGCCTCTCTGCCGCGTCGAGGCGCGAGGCGATGCGTGCCCGGGACACGGGCGGGCGGCTCGAGCTCTCGCTGAGGGCGCACGAGGCGATGGAGAAGAGGCTCGCCGCCGAACTTTCGGTCCGGCGAGCCTTCCCGCCGCCGGGTCGAGGCCAGCACAGTGACTGTGGGTGAGAGACAGTACACAGTAGTAGTAAGCTACTCTTCTGTGTGTGTGGGTGAGACGAGACGAGAGGTGTGTCCGACTCGATCCGAGAACACGTCGACATCAACCATGGCTCTCAAGCAAGGTCCGACACCGGACGGTAGCGTTTTCTCTGCGTAGCTCCTCAGGCGAAATAGCCGCGAAGACATATTTGGCCGCACACACACGTGCGCGCACACACACAGAGCCGTGTACACGCGGTGGCCGGTGCACAGGTGAGACGTCCCGCACTCCCAGGAAGCAATCAAGCATGCCCCGTGTTTGCTGTTTCCAAGATTTCACACACCTCATGAACGCACCCAACGAATATAGCTCAACACAGAGTCGACGCAAGTCGCGGCGGAAGAGCCGCAGAGCCGCCCCGTGCTCACGCCGTGTGCTCGCGCCGCAGCCGCACGTCGTGAGACGGCAGGCGCGCCGCCGCGGCAAGCGCGAACACCGGCGCCGCCACGCCGACTGGCGCTGCTGCCACCCCGCCTGGCGCTGCCGCCACGCCGGTTGGCGCCGCCGCCACCGGGTGTGCGAGCTCGACTGCGGGAGCGGCATCTACCCTACCCCCACAGTACCCGAACCCCGCCGCGATCGACCCGATCGACATGTCCGCCAAGGAGCCAGCCGCGGCGACAGAGCTGCTGTCGGCCGCTGCGCAGGAGGCGGCCGCCGCCGAGGCCGAGGGGGCCTCGGGTGCGGCGGGGCGGAACACGGACCCCAGCGAGTGCCTCTTCCGGGCGCGAGGGTAGACGCGCGGGTACGCCTTGGGCTGCTGGCGGCGGCCAGAGGTCGTCTCGCCGGCGGCATCCGAGCTGGCCTGCGAGTTGAACGAGTCTTGCGAGGCGAAGGGCGGGCGCGAGCTGGCGGCGGAGGAGTCGGACTGGCAGCGGCTGATCAGGATGTCATACGGGAGGAGGTCCGAGTGGAGAGTGACGACCTGCAGCGGCGGCGCCATCGGCTGCCCCAACGCCATCGGCTGCCCCAACGCCATCGGCTGCCCCAACGCCATCGGCTGCCCCAACGCCATCGGCTGCCCCAACGCCATCGGCTGCCCCAACGCCATCGGCTGCCCCAACGCCATCGGCTGCCCCAACGCCATCGGCTGCCCCAACGCCATCGGCTGCCCCAACGCCATCGGCTGCCCCAACGCCATCGGCTGCCCCGACGCCATCGGCTGCCCCAACGTCTGCCCCGGCGGCGGCTGCACAGCGGAGTGCGGCGGCAAGGTGGCTGTGGGCGGCGGCAGCGCTGACGTCGCGGCCATTGGGGGGACCGTGGAAGCGGTGGCTGTGGCGCTGGCCCCAGCGGCGCACGCGGCTGCGGCGCCAGAGGCTGCGCCAGAGGCTGCGAAGACGACGGCGGGAGCGGCGGCGGGGATGGCGGCGGCGGCGGCGGCGGCGGGGATGGCGGCGGCGGTGGTGGCGGCGGTGGCAGTGGCGGCGGCGGAGGAGGAGGAGGAGGGGGGTGGCGCGGCCCTTGCTGCGCACGGAGCGGCCGGCTGGGCGCCTGACGAGGCGGTCCTCGACACGACCACGCTGAAGGCGCTCCTCTTCGCCTCTCCCTCC
>NW_005200670.1:110245-123093 GCF_000372725.1 Emiliania huxleyi CCMP1516 | reverse complement strand
CCGCCTCCTCCGCCGCCTCCTCCTCCTCCGCCGCCGCCGCCTCCGCCTCCGCCTCCGCCGCCTCCGCCTCCTCCTCCTCCGCCGCCTCCGCCTCCGCCTCCGCCTCCGCCTCCTCCGCCTCCGCCTCCGCCTCCTCCGCCTCCGCCTCCTCCGCCGTCTCCTCCGCCTCCGAGCAAAGCCTGCGCGTCGGCGGAGTCCTCCACCTGCATGAGCGCCGCCGCCGCCACCGCCTTCTCCGACGCGAGGTGCTTCGCGTAGCAAAGCGCCGCCTCCTCGGCCGTGGAGAAGTCGCCGAGGCGCAGCTGCCGGCCTCCCTCGGTGACTTGCACCTTGAAGGGCCGCTTGGCGTAGCACGCGTTGTAGGCGACGCACCTGGGTTCGGGTACCGTGGGGCAGGGGAGGGTGGGTTCGGGTACCGTGGGGTAGGGGAGGGTGGGTTCGGGTATGTTGGCGACGCACTTGAAGCCCGTGTTCGACCGCGACGAGCGAACGAGCTGCAGGCCGAGCCGTGCCGCCTCGCGCAGCGCCGCCTTTGCCTCCTCGCTCTGCGACACCATCCTCGGCATCTCCTCCTGCGCCGCCTTTGCGCTCAGCCCCCCGTCGGGCTGCGCTTGCAGCGCGGCGCTCTTGGAGGTGATGCGCGCACCTGGAAGAGGGGTAGAAGAAGAGAACCATCCGGGCGTCGTTGCAGCCGCTCCCCCTCCTCCCAGGTCCGCATTTGCCGAATCTGGAGCTGCGTCTCCTGGCTGCATCTCCGGCAGCCTCTCGACTGCCTCTCGGCTTCTCCAGGCTGCCTCTCGACTCATCTCGGCTACTCTCGCGCCCTCGGGCGAGACGTACGACCAGTGGCAGCGCTTCTCCGCGCCTCGGTACTTTGGGACCACTCGCCTAGTACCATACCCTCCCGAGTCTCGAATCCAGTGCGGGTTCGGTCCCGCGGCTGTAGGGTGAGCTCGCCAGCCGGAGGCGTAAGCGCCGGGCCAGAGCTTGGCGTCGACCGCCCGCTCGCCCAGCATCTGCTCCTGCTCCCAGTCGAGCAGCGGCTCCTGCAGCAAGATCCGGGGCGCGTCTGCTGGCTCGCCGAAACTTGATCCGAGAGGGGGGTTGGTGGTGGGGGGGAGCACCTCGGCGGAGCGGACACGCCGCTTCTTGACCGGCTGCGGCGGCCCTCCCCCGCCCGCCTCGACCGGCTTGCAGAACCGCCGGTGCGACTGCGGGGTGGTGAGGGCGGGAGGCGGGAGGCGGCGGCAGGTGGGAGGTGGGTGGCGCCGGGGGGCATTCGAGAAGGGGGGAGGAGGGGGCGAGGAGGGGATGATGGGGCCGCGGCGGGTGGCGGCCGGGGAGCAGCAGGGCGCTTCGGGGGTCCGTGCCGGCAGGCAGGGAATGGGTCGGCAGGTGGGCAGGCGGCGCCCGCCGCGCGCCTTCATCGCTCCCGCGTTTTGGAAGCTGTTGCCGCAGATATCACAGACACTCAGGGTTGCGACGCTCTCGACGGCGCGCGAGGCCTGCCAGAGGAGCGTCCCCGGCGCGTCCCCGGACCCGGAGCTGGTCATGGAGTAGAGTGGGAGCGAACGCGCCGGGCTTCGCCCAGCGCTTTCAGCTGGTTACTACGAGTGTATTCTTTTTTTACACGTTTTCCTCTTGAGTGCGAGAAGGGCTTGCCGCAGGCAGCTAGCCCGTGAGGAGGGCGTCCGTAGACACCTCACTAGACCCCACACACGGTCTCGTCCGTGCCTCGCCGGCCGGTGAGATTGCTAGAGGTGGAGCAAGCCCGCTCTAGCCTCGCATATCACTTCCTGTCGTCTGTTGTTTGTTGTGCCCTTGTTTGTACTCCTTGGCACCGTGGAGTGCTGGGGGGGGCGACAGGGAGGATGTGGCCTTGAGTTATGTGTGCGCCAACTCAGGATGTGTGGCAGCCAACTGGCTGTGTGTCTTGTGAGCCTGTTTGTGTCTGTGTGCCGCTATGCCGCCTTCTCAGCCGCCTGGATAGCCGCCCACTGGGCAACCGAGTAGTGGGAGGGGCGAGATTGGCGAGCAGTGGGAGGGCCGTCAGGCTCGGCGCCGCGCGCCGCGCCCGCATCCACAACAAAAGAGTAAAAGATGAAAATAAGCGCGAGGAGTCGCTCCTTATCGCAAACCCGCAGTCCACATTATATTCCAAAGAGCAAGCTTCAATGTAGAAAAAGAAAGGTCTCGTACTTTCATGGGACGATATTAAAACCCGTTTTACTTCGAAAATGGGCGACACAGCAGCCGGCCCGCGCCCTGCGCTGCGCCGGGTGACGCAGACGCCCGTCAGCGACAAAGCTTCCTCCGTCGCTGCCTGCGTCTCAGCCACATCGGGGCGTGATATGGGAGTCCCTCGCGGGAGCCTCAACGGCGCACTCACCGCCTCTCCATCGGCACCTCCCGCCGCCTCTTCATCGGCACCTCCCGCCTTGGCTAATCTACCGCCAGAGGTGCAAAACTGGATGCGTGAGATGGAGGCGGAACAGCGCGTGTTGGCCGCGGGCTTAGCCACGCTGACGGCAAAGCTGGAGCAGAATGAGGCGGTCAGACAAGTGCAGGGTGGTGAGGAGAAGGGCGCAGCAAGTGCGGAGGAGTTGGATGCTGTGGTGGAGAGGGACTGGCTCGAGCCAGAGCGTACCAGCTCAGTTAGCACCTCCACTGACGACGATGAACTCTTTCAAGAGCTGCGCACAGCGATCTCCCACTCACTGTCAGAGGGAGCGGTGGCCGAGGGGGCGCAGTGCGACCTCTTCTCGTTTTGCGTGTGGCTTATCTTCTCACGGATGCCGCTCCGCAACGTCGTCCATGCGTGGACCCTCTTCATTTCCCTCTCCTGCGTCCAGCTCGTCCTCACATTCGGCTACTACGACGCCAGCACGCTCATTTACTGGCTCAAGGGCTTCGGAGCCGTCTTCCAGGATGCGTTCGAGAAGGAGTTTATGTATCTGCACACGCGTCTTGACCGCGTGCCAACGGTGAACGTGCTGTGCGCGGTCCTTTCCATCATCAACATGAACTTCGTCATCCGTCGCGACTTTGTCGGCACGCTGCGCAGCTGCATCCTTGGGTTCAAGACACACCGGCACATCCGCGAGGGCGAGCCGCCGGTACGAGCGGCGCTACACTCGTGGCTTACCGTCTTCCTTCCCGTGTACTGCGGCATTACCGTGCGAGCCATCTTGCTGCCGGCGTATACCGCGTGCGCTGCCCCTCTGGCCTTCAGAGGCGCCACCGCGGCGGATATTGTGCTGAGCTCCATGTCGCTGTCTTTCCTGTTTGATCTCGACGACATGCTGTATGGATACCTACTGAGTAGTCGACAGCGGGGCATCTACGAGGGTTCGATGGCGCAGTTCCAGTCGCACCACTTTACGCTCGGCTTCAAGGAGCGGCGGCTCATTGGCCTCTATGCTTGGTCGCTGTGGGCGCTCGACGTGGCGTGGATGATCTGCTACTACCTCACGCTCGTTGGGTACGATGTGATCGGCCTGCCTTTCGCCATCCGCAACGACGGTCGACATGACGACGATCTTGCACCCATTGCAGTGGTGCGCTTCGAGTGCGTGCAAATCATGCCTTGGTGGTAAGTGTCCTCGTACTTGCTTGCTGTAGGTCGACACCCGAGAGGTTGCGCGGACCGTGATCCTGTACAAGGGTTGCGCCGTCGGATTGTCGCTCCTGGCCGGCATTGTCCATGCGCGGGCGAGTCGCTTTACGCGAGAGAACTCGCGCCTGTGGCTCGATGTCGTTGAGGCAGTCAGCCATGCCGGAACGCTGGCTGGTTGCGTCTTCCTCGGCTTGGCGGTCAACGCCATCCTTTCCAACAGATACCTAGGCTTCGACTCCCGCATCTTCTTCGCGGATTCCGTCCAGTTTTGCTCTAATGGGACGTACACTGGGCGTGTGACGGCACTTCAGTGCAAGAGCTTTGCCAGCACCAAGGATGCCCGAGCCATCGAGAATAATGACAGCTTTAACATCAATACGTTTGACCACTGGCTACCAGACTGGGAAAGTTCGAGGCTTCGGGAAATCTACTGCGACGCGCCTTCATTAGCAGGCTACTCTGTAGCCGATCAGAGCATCTGCGGTCTGGCCCAAGTTTTATCGGACACGCCAGGATGAGCGCGCCTGGCGTGTGTGTGACGCGCACGGGAGGAGGGGCACATTACATCGTAACGTATACACACAACATTGCACAGATTGCAGATTGCCCCGGGGGCACGCGTAGTCCGTAGACGCGAGCTGGGGGCCGTGACGTCGATGGTCGAACGTGAGTCGTGACCGCGAGCGCGACGTTAATTAATAACCGAACGAGAGAGCGAGAGAGAGAGCGGACTTATTTTTCACGGTGCCGCCCTCACAGGACAGAGGAGACGGGGAGGACATGCCACAGCCGCCCACTGAGAGCCTCGCGGCGTCGTTCGGGGCGAGCGCGACCAATAGTGTCTACTAACTTGCGGGGCCCAATGCCATGCAATACCGTCCGCCTCCCGTCTCCCCGCAATACCTCCGCGCCTGGCAGCCGACTGCCCTCGTCGCGCGCCTCTTCCCCCACCTCCAGCTCCGAAACGAGGTCACCGGAGATCGACCCGAGATCGTCCCCGAGAGATCAGCCGAGTCCGTCCTGCTCGGCCTCCGCCGGCCCCTCCATTGTGCGGCTCCACTCGCCCGCCGCGCTGCGTGAGAGTGTGAAGGTCGGCCAGTACTTGAGGTCGAGCTTCAGGGTCGTCATGCGGAGGCGGCCCTCGAGGTCGACCGTCTTGACGCGGACCACCTGTTCACAGCTCGAGGTGTGAACAGACGCTGTTCCACACCTCGAGGTCGGCCGTCTGGACGCTGTTCACACCTCGCCGTCGGCCTTGCCGCGTGTGCACTCGAGCAGCGCGGCCAGGGTCGGAGTCGGCACCGAATCCACCTCGATGATGTGCGAGGTGGGGGACAGGTCGTACCGGCTCGACGGCGAGCCGTAGAAGCGGTACGACGCGTAGACGCCGCCCTGCGCCGGCACAGACCGCTGCGCGCGCACGGCGTCCGGCGTCTCCTGCAGAAGAAGCTCTTCTATTCACAGCTCTGCTATTCACAGCTGTTCTATTCACAGCTGCGTCTCCTGCAGAAGAAGCCCGGCCCACCTGTTCACAGCTCGAGGTGTGAACAGAGTCTGTTCACACCTGTCTCCTGCAGAAGAAGCCCGGCCCACCCCAGCACGCGCGTTGTCCCCAGCCCGTCCGACGGCAGCATCGGCGCCGTCACTGCGAACGGCGCGCCGTCACGCACCACGCCCAGCTGCACCGACGCACTGGCCTGCGACGCCGCCTCCGCCTCGTTCAGCGATCGCACCGGCGAGCCGTTGACCGTCAGCAGCAAGTCGCCCCCGCGCAATGCGCCGCCACCGCCGCCGCCACCGCCGCCGCCACCGCCGCCGCCGCCGCCGCCGCCACTACTTTCGCCGCCGCCGCCGCCGCCGCCGCCGCCGCCTCCGCTGCCTCCGCCGCCGCCTCCGCCCACGCTGCCGCACCCCTCAGCGCCCGCCGCGGCCGTCGGCGGTGACGGCGCGCCCTGCTGCTGCACCCCGTGCACGTGCGTCACGAGGAGGACGCTCGCCGCCGGCGCCTAACAGAAGGAGCCCAGCACACGGGGTGGAACAGAAGAAGGCCGTGGACGCAGGACGCTCGCCGCCGGCGCCGTCGAGTCCGCGCCGCCGCCCGCGCCGCCCGCGCCGGCCGGTCCGCCCGCGCCGGCCGCGCCGGCTGCAGCCACGGGCGTTCGCACGTGCGCAGCGAGTGTTGCGTCGTCAAGGCCTAGCTGGCGGGCCGCCGCGAGCGAGATTGGCTCGAGAGTTGCGCCGATCGACCGCCACGGAGGCGGCGCCTAATCTCGCCCAATCTCGCGGGTAATCTCGTCCAATCTCGCGGGTAATCTCGTCCAATCTCGTCCAATCTCGCGGGTCGGCGAGGGCAGTCTCTTGTCGCCACGCCGTGGAGGCCGTCTTCGGACGTGTCTCGGAAATGACTCGGAAGTGTCTCGGACGTGTCTCGGACGTGTCTCGGACGTGTCTCGGACGTGTCTCGGAAGTGTCTCGGAAATGACTCGGAAGTGTCTCGGACGTGTCTCGGAGGTGTCTCGGAGCCTCGTCTGCGATCAGCTTGTCGGCGACGCGCGCGACCAGCTCGATCGGTAGCCTGCGTGTTGAATCGGGGCCGGAATACGGTATTGTGCAGCGTGCTCAGAGCACCGCGTGAGCACAACGGAGAAGAGTACAGTGAACACAGCGGAATACGGTCGAGTACGGCGGAATACGTGTCCTCTCGAGTGCTGGCTGGGAGACATGAACACGTCTCCCCCGCTTCTAGGATCGGGAGCCCGCGGAAGACCGACGCGAGCTGGTTTGGCGCCGGCTGGTAGGCGCAAGAGACCCACAGCGCGGCCACCGTGCCGTCGTCCGAGGCGAGCACGCCGCCGTCCACGGGCGGCGCGACCTCGAGGCCGAGCGTCTCGGCGTTGTACACCTGGAAGCGCGGCGGGTTGGGGAGCGGCAGCTTGATCCACCCAGAGTTGGCGACGCGCGTGCGGCGGCAGACAAAGTCGACGCGGCGCGACGCGTCGATGTCCTCGTTGAGGCCCGACTTCAGCCCGACGATCACCACCTGGCGAGTGAGCGAAGCGCTCGTTAGTCAGGCAGCTGGCGAGGCCCGACATGCGCGCGGCGGGTCGCACAAGCCTAATGACTTCGTCAGGCCCGGTCGGGCCCTTCATTAGCGCCGCCCGACGCGAGCGCGGCAAGCACAACCTCTGCACCCGGCGGCAGCGGCCGCGGCGCCAGCTTGGCGGCGGACACCCTGACGTCCGCGGGCACGCAGGCTGGGTCGTACCTCAAGAGCGCAAAGTTGTGCAGCGGGTGCACGTACTCGACGCGCGCCGCCACGGTCACGCGCCCGCCGAGAGTGAGGGACGCGTCGCCGAGGGTCGACGTGACGGTGTTTCGGTCCACCGCCACCAACCCCGCGGCGGCGTCGAGGACGACGCCGGTGCCTCGGTAGCGCATCCCCGTCTCCCCGTCGATCGAGAAGGGGCGGAAGAAGTCCACCGTCACGAGTGCATCGCGGAGGGCGGCGGAGGCGCGGGCAATCGAGCCCTCGCGGCCGGCGGGGGCGGTGCCGCCACCGCCCTCCTCGCCCTCGCCAGTTGCGGCGAGGGCGGCGCCGGGCGGCGCGTCGACGGCGGCTCCGGTGGCCGCAGCGGCGGCTGCAGAAGCGGCGGTGGTGGCAATGGCGGCGGTGGCGGCGGTGGCGGTGGCGGCGGTGGCGGCGGTGGCGGCGGTGGCGGCGGTGGCGGCGGTGGCGGCGGTGGCGGCGGTGGCGGCGGTGGCGGCGGTGGCGGCGGTGGCGGCGGTGGCGGAGGCGGCATCGGCATCGGCTGCGGCAGCGATCGCTCCGACAGGTGCAATCTGAGGTGGCGACACCGCGGTGGCGTCCGGCTCGGCGGCATTCAGCCACCCCGTCGCCTGCCCGAGCGTCCCAGTCTGCCAGTCGCCGACAGGAGGCCTCCGCCCGGACTGTGGCGCGAACCACTTTGTGTCGTACCGGACCGACACCAGCTGCGTGTGCGCGCGCGCGCCCAAGTCGGAGTAGCGGACCGTGAGCGGCGTGCCGTGCGCCGCGCCGGCGAGCGTCGCCACAAAGGCGGCGAGGGTGGGCGTCGGCTGCCCGTTGACGGCGAGGATGATCGAGCCCTTCGAGAGGCGTGCCTGCCGGAAGATGTAGCCCGGGTGCGCCACGTACACGCCACGCGCGGGGAGGCCGTGGTTGCGCGCTTGCTGGTAGGACAGCTCGTTGACGACCGCGCCGCCAACCTCGACGTAGCACGACGGCGTCAGCGCGTGCAGGTCCGCCACCGGCACTTCCACCTCCCTCGCCTCGCCGCCGCGCACCAGAGAGACGGCGACGGCGCCGCCGACGGCGCGATCGAGCGCAGCCTCCAGGGCGACGAAGGAGGTGCACGGAGCGCCTTCGGGAGAAGAGACACGCGCGAGTGAGAGGACAGCCGAAGGGGGCGCGGGTGGGTGGTGGTGGTGGTGGTGGTGGTGGGTGGTGGTGGTGGGGGGGTGGGGGCGAAGGAGGTGCACGGAGCGCCGTCCACGAGAAGCAACACGTCGCCCGGCTGCACGCCCGCCGCCGCCGCGGGACCCTCCGGCAGAACCTCGGTGACGGCGAGAACGCCGCGCGCTGCTCCCGCCGCGCGCAGGGCCGACTCGGCCTCGTGCGGCAGGCCGAGCCGCAGCGCCTCGTCGTACGTCTGGTGCGTGACCACCATCTCCAGTGTGCCGCGAGGCACTGCTGCGCCGGACCGCAGCAGCTCCAGCGCCCTCGCCACACGGTCGAGCGGGAGGAAGAAGCCGGCGGAGGTGCCTGACTTTCCTCCCGCGTTGAGCGCGATGGCGGAGCCCCGCTTGTTGAGCACGGGGGAGCCGGAGGAACCGCCGGAGGTGCCCGAGGCGGAGTGGAAGTAGAATGTGTTGAAGTCGTTGTAGCTGGAGCGCGAGTAGTGCGGCGCGTTCCTGTCGAGGCGCGCCAGAGTGGTGCGGTGGATGGAGCACTTCTCGCCGGCGTTGTTGCCGATGATCAGGATCTCGGAGGTGACCTCGGCTTGCTCTGGCGCCAGCCGTAGCTCGGTTGGCTTCATGTGCCGCAGCGCGGAGGGGTCGAAGCGGAAAAAGGCAAAGTCGTGCACCGGGTCGTAGTAGGCGAGAGAGAGGGAGACCTCCTCGTTGTTTTGGAAGATGGCCTCCGCCACCACGGGCCCCGGCCCGGCGACGTGCCGGTTCGTCAGGATGATCCCCTGCTCCGCGTCGACGACGAAGCCCGTCGCCTGCACTGTGCCGGCCGACGCGGTGTCAAACGCTCGGACGCGGTTCACCTTGATGGCGACGACGGCGGGCAGCGCCGCAGCGATCGTCCGGTCCCAGCTCTCCTCCTCGTCGCTCGATCGCGGCACCGGCGCACCCGCGGCCGGAGACACCTCGCACCGGGCCATAAAGCTTGCGGTGGCAGCGGCGGCCGCAGCGGCAGCGGCGGCGCCCACAGTGAGCGAAGGAGCACGATACACCACGCGAGCGGAAGCGAGCGGCCGAAAGGCCACCCGACGCGCCAGGCGGAGCATCGGATTGCCTTTCCCCCACGAAGCTTATTCGCGCGGCCCGCGCGGTCCCGTGAAGGGATGTTCCTGCGGCGGCGGCGCGGCGCCGTTTTCAAAAAAATAGTTCTCGCACGCGTTCCTCCCGTGTTGGTGTCCAGACGGCTAGCGCACCACACTCCTCTCCTTAAAATCCCTGTGTGGTGGCGGCGTGCCGTTCTCCCATCCCTCCCTTGGGTTGTGTGTTTTCTTTCTTTCTTTCTGGTGTCCAGTCCGAGCCTGGCTGTTCTTCACCTTTCTACCTACCTACCTACACTGCTGTAGGTATATTGTTGGCAAATCAGGACACAGAGCTCACACAAATTCACAGTGGGAGGAAAGCGGCGAGTCGCAATTCCTGGGGTCCTTACGTGGCGGGCCACCCTGTCCAGAGGCGGAGGTGCCTTTCTGGGATCTTGAGCACTTGAGCACTGGATAGGGTCGGTTCCGCATGGTACGGGACCCCTCGATCGTCTCGCCCTCCCTCACTGGTGTGTTCATTGGGGGGGGTCATAACAAACACGGTACAGGATCGAGGTGCACGCTGCCGATTATTCTCTCCAGTATTCCCCGAAGCCCAAGAGTCATCGCACTGAGCTCGCTCGCGCTCGTCGTCGCCCCTCGGTCAAGCCCATGCCCAATCCTTCCCACATCCGTCCACCCTAGACGAGGCGCTGCCCCGATTACCGCTCCGCATCCTGCCTTGCTCGCGCGCTCTGGTCGCCCTTCACACGGACTCACGGATCCATCAGTCGAGAGCATCACACCAACCTCCATAACTGCATTGACTTTCATCGCCACTTCCAAGACCGCCCTGTCCGCCTCCGCTGTTATTCCATCCCGTTCCCCCTTCTCCATCACTAAGGTCTCCACTCCACCTCCCACCCGGAAGGCACATCCATTCTCCATCAACTCCACGCTCTTCCTCCGACAAAACACGGATAGCATAGGGTGGCACACCGCATTCGCACTGAAGTTGTACTCGTTGGCCGTTAAATCTGTTTCCACTCTCCATGCCCTCACTCCAGCCACTCCTCCGATGCCAAGGTGACAGTGATGCCTTCCTCTCGCCTCCAACTTGCACCCACTCCTCTGCTCGAACTCTCTCCTCAGGTCCTCCGCCACCTCTGAGGGGAAAAGCCCTCCGGCTAGCTTTGTCCACTGCCTCTCCACAATAGTATCCTCTGGCACCAAGGTAAATTTCCAGAACACAGAGCGGTCTACTTTCACAAAGTATAAGTCCCATCGTGCGGCAATCGCCTCCAGATGCCCGCATCCCACTTCGTACCGAAATCCACCATACGCGTTGCAGCAGGGTCTTTGTCCACCAGCAACCGCCTGTATCCAAAGACACGCCATCGAGACCCCAGACTTCCCGTCCACTCTGGTCCCAAGCCGCACCTCTTCACCCAAATCTACTCTCGTCAAATGCAGCAGCACTGTATCTCTCTCTCTCTCTCTCTCTCTCTCTCTCTCCCGCCTTGACCCAACATAGAGGCAAATGAAAAGAAAGAAATATAAACTGATCGCCTCGCTCGCCAATCAAGCATGCACACCCGCCTCCTCGATCGTGTCTGCGCCCTCGGGGCAATCTCGGCCGTTCTGGCGTTCGCGACGACGGCGGCTCCGAGCGCGAGGGCCGTCACGCTCAGCTTCCCCGACCTCTTCGCCGACGAGCCCACCGGCAGCATCCGCCGCAAGACCGTGATGATCCAGGCGGACGACGACGTGAGCATCGAGGTGCCGGAGGGGTACACGGCGTACTCGCTCGAGGCAGGTGTCACAGACGAGTGCGACATCACAAAGGCCGACAAGCTCCAGGATGCATGCGCGCGCCGGGCAGGGCGCCGCCCAACCGGCGCGCCGGCTGTGTGCCGCATCAACCTCGAGCCGCATCAACCCTGCCCGGCTGTGTGCCGCATCAACCTGTGTGCCGGATGCATGCCGCCTCCGGGCGAGGCGGAGTCCGATGAGCCGTACTCACTCGGCGTGATCGCGGCAGTCGGGCCTGGCGGCGAGTGCCAGCAGGTTGAGCTGAAGTCGACGAAGTCTCGCCAACCACACGGTGTCACGAGAAACGATGGCTCGTGCGACAACGACAACCTGGTTGGAATCTCCATTTTACCGGAAGACACCATCAATGATTATTGTTGCTGCCTTCCCTCCTCCTCCAATACCTGCTCTTGCACCTCTCCCAGTGGGCTGACCTGTGTTGCCGATACTGCCGTTCCCGCGTGGGTCGGGTGGTCTGCCGATACTGCCGATGACTTTTGCGACGTAAAGGAGCAGTGCTGCGGCAACGCCCTGTGCTGCAACACAGTGGGAGGCGGCGGTGTGTATTGATCCACGTGACGGCGGTCAAACGCCGAGGCTGCCTCAACCGGAGAGAACCCTTGAGCAGCTTCGACGCAGTCGCGTGGCAATGGACCCAATTAGATGCGCAGCCCACATGCCAATTCTGGCGCCGCAGTGGTGCGAGCCCCCCCCCCCCCCCCCCCGTCCCAACCCAAACCCAAACGCCCGTGCATTAACAACCCGCGCAGGGGCCAGGGATGAACCCCCCCCCCCCCCCTCCCATCCCCACGGATCCTCCAAAACACAAACCCGTACATCATCCGTCATCCCGTTCCACCCACCGTGCCCAGCTCGGGGTGTTGAAAGTTGATTGCGGAGCGATTCTAAGATCAGGGTTGCCACCTCCCCACTGAAAACGAAAGTCTAAGTTTCAAATCTCGAACAAATCTCCTTAGGGGACCCCTACAGGGTTCTGAGGGCCGGAATTTTTTAAGACCTTTTAAGAAACGAGGAGGTTTAGGGGCTGAAATTGCCATTTAAGAGATTGCAGGCACGGTGGGTCCCTCTTTTAAGACCGTTTAAGAAAATCGGCCTCGCCGGCATGCGTCGCTGGGTTCCGCGCCGTTTTCTCCAATACTGCTGTTATTAGGCACAAACCCGCCTCTGAAGACACATCTGTAAGTCTGGTGCACTGGCAGGAGCCATACTCGCATAGGGGACGCGTGCTAGCTGACTGTAGCCAGCTTCCCGGCCTCCAGCGTCTCTACCGGGAGCCTCCCGGACCATCGACCTCGCTCCTCGGGAGCTCTCCCGCACCGTTTAAGCGTTTAAGACCGTTTAAGGAATTGGCGGTCCAGCAGCTCTTAAAACTTGCCATGGCAAGTTTTAAGCCGTTTAGGCCGCAGGCGCCCCAGGGCCCTACTTTTAAGCCTAGGGGTCCCCTAAGCAAATCTCGAAACACACTTGAATGCTCACTTGGCAGGTAACATATGCGCCACGCGCCCCAACCCGTCAGGGGCGGCGACCCCCCCATCTTAAGATGATGTGCGCATCCTAGATGCCAAACGCCATCTAGGATGCGTTTTCCATCTAAGGACACCGGGTGTCTCCACTGTGATTGGGTTCTCCAAGAAGATTTAATCATCTTTAGATGGTGCCCCGCGTCTTTTGATAGCCCATGACATCTCAGATGCCGCGGACATCTTTAGATGCACAATTTTCCTGAGATGATACAGGTGTGCTGAGATGCTCCTCGTATCCTAGATGCCGCTCCGCATGACCAGACTAGCGGTATCTCGCGCCCTGGTGAGCGCGACGACGCTCCCCCCTCTCACGACCTCTTGCGGGGAGCCGACACCCGGTCTCGCGCATGG
>NW_005200670.1:106636-107023 GCF_000372725.1 Emiliania huxleyi CCMP1516 | reverse complement strand
GGGGGGGGGGGGGGGGTGAGAGGGGGCGAGGCTACCCTCGCATCTCTGGGGGGGGGAGGGGGGAGAGGAAGAGCAAGGGCGAGAGGGGGCAGGGTGGTGGGCGGCGACCGCCGCATACCGTCCTATGGCGCCGAGATATGGGGAGATATGGGGAGATGCGGGGAGATGTGGGGAGATACACCGTCCTATGGTGGCGAGTCTCGCTACTCCGCCACAGGGAGGACAAGGACGCAGAGACACACCTGGACCGGCCTCGCCTGCTGCTGGTACCTCCGGTCCACACGGGTCCTCCCGTGCTAGGACAAGGCAGGGAAGTGTCTAGGACTTGTCTAGGAAGTGTCTGCGCGCCCCCATCGGCGTGTCGATCCGGGCGTATGGGGAGATATA
>NW_005200670.1:105007-106094 GCF_000372725.1 Emiliania huxleyi CCMP1516 | reverse complement strand
GCGAGGCGTGAGCGACGGGCTCAAGTACACCACCGGCATCCGCCACCGCCCGCCACGCGGCTGCGACCTGAGCGAACCGAACCACACACAGGGGTCAGCAGACGCTAATTCACACCTCACGGCTCGGCGCGACGGCGCGGCGCCACCGCCCGGCGCGGGCGGGAGGAGTCGGAGATGGAGATCTCGACACGGCCTGCGCCCGAGATCGCCCGAGATCGCCCGAGATCGCCCGAGATCGCTCGAGATCGCTCGAGATCGCCCGAGATCGCCCGAGATCGCCCGAGATCGCCCGAGATCGCCCGAGATTGCCCGAGATCGCCCGAGATTGCCCGAGATTGATCTCCCGCTCGCCTCCTGCTCGGCGCTGCTGCGCTCGAAGGGCGGCAGCAGCCGCACGGAGCCTAGCAGCTCCATGGCGACTGGCCAGCCGCAATCTCCCGCAATCTCGGGCGATCTCGGGCAATCTCGGGCGCCTAGCAGCTCCATGGCGACTGGCCGGTCCTCACCCGGCTCTCTCAACCAGCAGAGGGAAGACAGCCGCCGGACGACGCCTGCATGTATGCACGCAATACACTCCGATATACATAAAACAGAATACACGAGGTGTGGTCGGACGATACACTACAATATCAAAACAGAATACATGAGGTGAGGTCGGACAATGCACTACAATGCATGTAACAGATACCTTAATATCATATAATAGATAATGAGACAACAGAATACACGAGGTGTGGTCGGACGCGCGCCTGTGTGCATGCAACATACATCTTCATATCATATAATATATAATGATACAACAGAATACGCGAGAGATGGTCGCACCTGTGTGCATGCGACATATCTCTTCATATAATATAATAATATAAATGATACAACAGAATACACGCGCGCCTGTGTGCAAGTGGCCGAAGAGCAGCGCAACCACGGGGGAGGGCGCGCCGGCGGCCTACTCCTTGCGCTCCCCCGTGGCAGGCGCAGGACTAGCGCATCGCGAGCGCACTGCCAGGGGCGAGAGTGAGCTGCGCCTCTCGCTCCGCCTCCCTCCGCAGCAGCGAATACAGCTGCTCCTGCGCGCGCGCAGTCC
>NW_005200670.1:92439-104907 GCF_000372725.1 Emiliania huxleyi CCMP1516 | reverse complement strand
CGCCGACTACGGCGCCACCGCCTCCATCTTCTTCTTCTGCTTCGTGCCCTACATGGGCGCCAACTACGACCTCACGCCCGCCGCGCACGGCGACAACATCACCGCCTCCACCATCGCCACGCTCGACGTGCCCGACGCGGTGGAGCCGTCAGCTGACCGCGGCTGGCTGATCAACCCCGCGGACTGCCCTGCGTGGGCGATCGTCCTCGCCATCGTCCCCGCCCTCATCCTGACCGTCCTCTTCTTCTTCGACCACAACGTCTCCTCTCTCCTCGCGCAGGCGCCCGAGTAGATAGGCAGCCCGAACTCCAAGCTCCCCCCTGCCCACGGGCGCACGCGCAGCAGGCGCCCGGGTACACAGCAGACACACACACACACACACACACACACACACACACACACACACACACACACACACACACACACACGCACACACACACACACACACACACACACACACACACACACGGCGGTGGTGGGGCAAGGGCGAGGCAGCCCTCGCGACTTCTCGTCTAGACGACATCTCGGCGACATCTCGCGGCAGATCTCGGCGACATCTCGGCGACATCTCGGCGACATCTCGGCGACATCTCGGCGACATCTCGGCGACATCTCGGCGACATCTCGGCGACATCTCGGCGACATCTCGGCGACATCTCGGCGACATCTCGGAGTAGACTTCGCCCCCATCGAGTCCCAATCGACGTGCGACGCGCCGGGCGCGATGTGGCCAAACACGAGCAACGACGCGCCCGCCGCCGCCGCCGCGTCGACTGTTCGGCGGATCCAGTCGAGCTGCCGGCTGGCCGCCTAGCTGGCGCCGGGAGATTGCGGGGAGACCGCGGGAGATTGCGGGAGATTGCGGGAGATTGCGGGAGATTGCGGGAGATTGCGGGAGATTGCGAGCCGGCTGGCCGCCTCCTCCTCGGCAGTTAGAGAGTAATCTCGGGCGATCTCGGGTGATCTCGCCTCCTCCTCGGCAGTTAGAGAGTAATCTCGGGCGATCTCGGGTGATCTCGGGCGATCTCGGGCGATCTCGCGCCTTTCCTCGGCAGGTGGCGAGAGCACGATCTCGGGCGATCTCGGGTGATCTCGGGCGATCTCGCCTCCTCCTCCGAACGTAGCGAGAGCGAGTTCGTCTCGAGCGCCGCCACCCACAGCCGCCTACTCCCCCGCCTCGAGATGACTCGAGATTGCCGGAGATTACCCGAGATTGCCCGACGGCCGCCACCCACGGTCGCCCACTCCCGTCCCATCTCGGCCAGACCTCGGCCCATCTCGGCCACCCTCGGCAACCCTCGGCGACCCTCGGCAACCCTCGGCCACCCTCGGCCACCCTCGGCCACCCTCGGCCACCCTCGGCCATTGCACTGAGCAGAGGCGACATCTACTTGAGGACCAAACTGCGCCGAACGGAGCATCTACTCACCCGCCGCGACAGCCGGTGGCAGTAGTACCCGCGGCTAGCGAGGTGGCGCCGCTGCGCCGGCGCGAGGTGGCCGCCGTACAGCTCCGCCAGCTCGGCGAACGCGCTCCCCGCCGCCTCCCCCGCTGTGAAGTACGGCCAGGTGTCGTGATTGCCGAGAGCCGGAAGCACCGGCACCGACGGGAACGCAGCGGCGAGGGCGGAGGCGACGGCGCGCCGCGAGGCGGAGAGGGCGGAGGCGCCGTCGCGCGACGGAGGGACGTGCCCGTGGTCGTCTCCGCCGAGCAGGATCGCGCTGGGCGCCGGCTCTGCCTCGGCCATCCGCGCGACGGCCAACCGCAGGAGGCCGTCAGGTGCAGGGTCGCAATTGAAGTGGCCAAAGCTGCCCGGGCGTCGCTCGGCGCTCGGCGCGGCGGATCGGCACATGTCGCGCACGTCCGCCCGCGCGGAGTGCCACAGGTTGAGGTGCACGTCGGTGAGGTGCCAGAACCGCAACGGCGGCGGAGCCGAGCCGTGGCTGCTGGCGGGAGCGTGGCCGCGGCCGCTGTCGCTGCTCGCAGCCGGCGGCTCGACGCTGGAGACAGGCAGGCCGAGGCTACTAAAGCCGGCGATGAGGCAGCACGCCCCGATTAGCCAGGCCGCTCGGCAGGACATATTCCTAGCGGGGCTGACGTGGCAAAAAACAAATCTCTCGAGCAAAGGTTCTGTGGGGGGCGACAGGGGGGACGTGGCCTGAGTGATGTGTACGCCAACTCAGGATGTGTGGCAGCCCGCTGGCTGTGTGTCTTGTGAGCTTGTTTGTGTCTGTGTGTCGCTCGTGCGTGTCGTCATCATCTGTCTTCCTAGGTGTTAGACACACACCGGGGGTGGTTTGGACACACAGGATACACGTGAATCCACACTCAGTCTGGATACACAGTGGATACACAGTGAGATACACACGCAGCTCCGGTTTCGAAGACGATGGAGGGGCTGATGATCGTCTTCGAGCGCCTGTGCCTTCGAGACGAGATCATGGCGTCGGCCAACCCGGAGCAGGCGTGGCGCGAGCTCACGACTACAAGCCCCGGGGTCGTCGCGCGTGTGGCGCAGGCCGAGCGTGAGTTTGCCGTCTACCAGCGCCGCGACGGTGTCTTCAGCCGGCCGTCGGTCCTCGAGAACGCGAAGAACATGGAGCCGGCAGCGTGGTGGGGGATGTATGGCAAGCACTTGCCGCTGCTGTCGGCCATTGCACCGCGTGTGCTCGCGCAGGCCGCCGCCGCTTCCGCCGCCGAGCGCAACTGGTCAGTCTATGGCCAGATCCAGGGCGCCCACAAATCTCGCATGTCTCACGGCACCGCGGACAAGCTCGTGTTTTGCCACGAAGCGATGCATGTGCAGTTGCGCATGCAAGATGCAGGGTGGAGAGCGCAGACGTGGAGCGTTGGGAGTCGGATGAGGACACTGACGGATCAAAGGAAGAAAGTGAGCACGACACGATGGCTTAGTTTGGTTCTCCTAGATAGGCATGAGCGAGCGAGAGCCGGAGAGGGCGCGTGTGTAGGCAGCTTCCGAGAGTTGAGATACACTAGATACACTGTGTATCCACCCAAGTTCTGGATACACTGGATACATATCTAACACCTAGGTCTGTCTTGCGTCCACCCATACCGCGTTGGTGTCCAGTCCGAGCCTGACTGTTCTTCACCTTACTACATACATACATACAAGGTTCTGAGAGCTCGAGTTCTCGAGGTTCTCGAGGTGGATATCCTTTGGCCGCGTTGGGTAGCGAGGATTGGTGTGACGCGATTCACGCAGGCGTGGTTTCTGACGGCCGACCGTCAGTGCACGGACCACGGAGTTGCCCCTTCTCCGACTGCCCCGGCTAGTTCCGCCGCCAGCGCCGGCATCTCGTTGGTGACGTGATAGCGAGCGCACCTTCAGGACCAGAAGGCCAAAAGAATTTTACACGATGATCCGTTTCGTTCAAGTGTGTCCGAGCGCCTCTTTCGCTCTGCAGGTCTGCAGGCACCGATGGTCCCCCGGGGGGGCTCACTTCACACTTGAAAATCGGTGAATTTTACAACAAAAGGCGGTCGCACGACACGATTCACGCCGAGGCGCGGGCGACGGCTTCCTCAGAAGCCGTCGCCCGCACCACAGGAGCAGTCACACCACTCCCACCCCGGCGCCCACCCACTCCCCACCCCGACATCCCCACCCCACCCCACAACCCCGCCCCACCCCGACCCGAGCAACCCCGCCCCACCCCGACCCGACCCGATCCACCCCGCCCCACCCCGCCCCGCCCCCCCCACCGGACAACCCCGTGAGCTGCCCTCGGCTCCGCCCCCCGCCCAACCTTTCCCGGTGAATGGGCCTTCGGCCCGGCCGCTTTCCCCCAGGGGAACCAGGGAGCCACAGCCGCTTTGCCCGGCGGCCCGCCCCGGGGGGGCCGGGGGCGAGAGGCACTGCGGGCGGCGCAGCGGGCGGCGTGCGAGGCGGCACGGCGGGCGGGCGAGTGGGCGGAGCATCCGGTCAAGCCGGACACACGTCCACGTACGAGCCGCTGTCTTGGTCGATCATGTAGCAGTCGGCCTGCTCCTCCAGCTCGTTAATGAGCTTGCCGGTGCACCCGGCCTCATCAAAGTGCAGCGACACGTGCGTCATGTTGCGGCACTCCGCCTTTGTCGAGACGCCGCCATCCGCCCACGAGAATTCCATGCAGTTGGCGTGCTTGCCGTCGTCGTTTGTGCAGTCGCCAGAGCACGCGCCGCGGGCGGCTCCGCAGCCCTCACAGGTTTCGTACATCGGGACGCCTTCGGCGGAGCAGTACTTGCGCTCGTACCTTATGTTGGCCGAGCCGGCGGGGGGGTTCATGTTGGCCGAGCCGGGCTCGACTCCGCAGTGCACGGCTGCCTTGTCCCCGCAATGGTGGCACCCCGCAGGGACCAACGCGTCGACTGATGCATACGCACGCATGGCTGCACAGCCGCCGGCGGCGTCAAATTCTGTGACGCACTTGCCGCAGCTGTCGGCGGTTTGCGCAAAGGCGGTCGATGCGGTAAGAATGGCCAGCATATGTCCGTTTTGGGGGGGGGGGCAACAAACAGGCGCCGTCGGAATCTGAATCACCCTGTGAACGTGTCATGCCATAAAAAGCGGACCCTTTTGCGTGGATACGTGGCTGGCAGGCTGACCCGTGTGCGGGGTAACCCGCGCACGGGGAAGCTTCACGGGTTCGAGTCGTCCAACATTAAGCAGCGGAGGTGTGCCGAGGGGGACCGGGAGGCGGTAAGTCCTCTCTCTCGTCGCCCGCTGCTTGCAGCACCATGGCGATGGCTCTAAGAGGTTCCTCTTTTCCGCGCGCCCCCCGCAAGGCGCGCAATACACACAATGAGATTGTGCGTGTGTGTGTGGACGCGAGAATAAGTGGGTTTGCCCCCCCCCCCCCCCCCCTCTCATCCAACCACCTCCGGATCCGGCATTCACGTGGCTTGAACACCGCGTGCGGGGTTTGTAAGGAGTATAAGACAACGCTCGACTAAGTGAGCAGATACGCGTAGTAAATCGCCCACACCGTTTGCGGACAGACACAGACCGACCGACAGAGCAGGCGGCATGACCGGGCTATCCCACCCATGCGATCGCGCTGCTCGGACGGGGCGGCGCGGTGAACGTTGCGCTGATGCGAGCGGCGAACTTGGCGGGGCATACCAACTAAAGTGATGCTCGGTATGATGAGCCTCTGCTTGCTAGATAGAGGAACGGTTCGTGCGCCCGCCCGGTTTCGTTCGTCCTCCTCCAAGCAAGTGCTCGTTCGTGCGCATGCATGCGGTCGGTGGACTCGTCCCCCCCGCGCCGGCGGGGACGATTCAGATTCAGAGGTAGGCCAGCGATTCCGTGTGCGAGTCTCGCTCGGCGAACCCGCTTATAGCAAAGAAGGGGTAGGGCGTGGGCCTGTGGGTTTAGGGCGCACCCCACCCCCCTCAACGCAAACACTGCCCAAGAATCTGAATCAAAAAAGAAGAAAGTGCGGAGTGGCGTGAGGTATGCGTGTGTGTGACTGCGACAAGGGACCCTTGGGTTTGTATTATTAACGACGAAGGCGCTCTCAAAAAAGAAGAAACAAAGTCCGCGTGAGGAGATCTTTCCACCGCCGGCATGCCCATGCACGTGATTCAGAACGTCCTTGTGCTTGCCACCATCGCCACGTTGCGCTCGACGGCTCGCTGGACGCTTTCCTCCTGTGGTGGATCCGCCAGCTTCAGCCTCAGGCACCAGCATCACCCTCAGGCGCACGTGAGCAAGATGGGCAGTATAGGTGCCGTGCCGCTCTGGGACGCACTTGAGGCTCAGGGCGGGTGCACAACGCCTCTGACCGGCACCTTCTCAGAACAGCATCCAGCCCGCGTCTCGTCACCATGGTGTGTGAACAATGCCAGCTGCTGCTCGGCCCGGCGCATGGAGGGCGGCAGGCATGGCGTTTGGAGAACGGCACAGCAATGGCAGCAAGGGAATCATTGCGCGCCCTCGTGGCTGCAGCCAGAGGAGATCATGGCCTGTCTGAAGGGACGGGTGCTGGCTTTTGAGGGCGACTCAGTCACGCGGCAGCTCATAAATCGCCTCATCTGGTGGTTGCGCGGTCTACCGGCCATCTGGGAGCACCATTACTCCGTCAATGCGATCTACGAGTTTGACAGGCACCGCGATATGTTTAGGCTCCTGAAAGCGGACGGCAAACCTACTCCAGTGGGCAAGCCTCCTTTCGGCCGGCATCCCGACGAGAATGGCACCTTTCGCGGCACGTTCCCTGATCAGGACGCCCGGCTTGCCAGTCACGTGGACTCGTGGCTCACGCGCAGTACTTCTAGGGCGGGCGCACTGCTCACCTTCCGCTGGGGTGGCATCTATGGCGATGGAGCCGACGCGCAGCTCCGCGCCGGCAAGAAGGAGTGGTCGCAGCGAGACACACCAAGGCTGTCGGGCAACGCATCCGTGTACGGCAAACTCGCTCGTGACAATAATCTGCTTGCCGGCATCATCATTGGACGCCACGGGCACTTCAAGTTTGAGGCACCCGCACCAAGCGGTGAGTGGACTCATGAGTACGACACTCTTGACCTCGACACGATGAACGCCAATGGTGGTGCAAGCCACTACTATGCACGCAACTTACTCTATGTGGCCGAAAGGAAGGACCCGCGGATGGGCAACATCCATTCTCTGCTCTCGCGCACGCGATGGAACCAGACGTGGGACATGCCAGAGGCAGAGGAGATGTATTCGCTGCCATACTTGGATATGCACTTTCAGTGTGCCTTCATGGAAACATGGCCACAGGCGGCAGCGAGCTGGAAGATGCCGATCACGGCAGATTGCCGCGACCTGCTCGGATTGAACGCAATCCAGGCTATCCTCGGGCGTGTCTGCCACTCGAAGCCACGAGCCGCGTCGGCCCGTAGTAAACCGCGGTAGCAGCTCAAAAACACCTACTAGTAATCCCCTTTGTTATCCTTACTGTAGTCATCCGCGATGCATGTTGTTGAAAGTGGTTCGAGACGCGATACGAACTCGGCCGTGCATGTACACAGTACGAAAGGAGGCGGCAGATGACTCGGAAAAGAGGAAGATATCATGTCGCGGCCAATAATTGGTGGTAACACACAGCAGTGAACGGCGGCTGGAGAAAACCCCGCCTCCTAGACCAGCGCAAAGCGCCCCAACACGTATTTTCTCGTCAATAACAAGGTGCGTGAACGGCTTCTCGAGAGCGGTGAGGCGCCCCGGCCCTGTCTGGGGGGGGGTGAGGTTGATGACTGCACTCCTAATTGCTCAAAGGGCAACTCCGCGCACTGACGGCCGGACGTCAGAAAACACGAGCCTGTCGAGGACTGGGGAAAACACGCCTCCGTGGATCACGTTACACCAATCCTCGCTACCCAACGCGGCCAAAGAATATGTCGGAACTCGAGGTCTGTGTGAACGGCTTCTGCAAAGCGTCCGTCGGAGAGGGTCGGGTCAGTCTTGAGGGTCGGGTCAGTGAACGGCTGCTGGGGGCGGGAGGAGGTGGTGGCGCCGACCGCAATGGCGGCCGACCCGACGAGCGCCGGGCGAGATCGCGAGGGTCGAGGGTGAGCTCGAAGCCGCGGGCGGCGGCCGAGTTCTGAATGGTGAGGGCGTCGGCGGTGACGATGGCGGCGGAGATTCGGCGGAGTGCAAGCAGTACTTGGAGCACTTGGAGTGCAGTTATCAACCTCACATCCAGGGCCAGGGAGCTAAGAAGCGCACCCAGCGGGCCGGATGAGTACCTTGTTTTTGTTGATTTCCGACGTTTCAGACGTCCCTCACCCTTTCCGCCGCTACCTTGCCGCCGCCGCCTCATAACGCCTCCTCACTGCCTGCGCTGCCGCCTCCTCCTCACTGCCTCCTCCACTGCCGCCACCATGCCACCGTCGCCGCTGTCGGTCTCACCGTCGCCGCCGGATCCCTGCCGCCGCCTCACCGCCTCACGTCGCCGCCGCCACGCCGCCGCCGCCGCCGCCGCCGCCTCACTGCCTCACGCGTCACCTCACTGCCGCCGCCTCCACCTCGCCGCCGCCGCCAGATCGCCGACACGCTCCACCATCTCGCCCACCTCATCGCCTCCCCGCAGCCGAAGACTGGCCCGCGACCCCAGCCCGCACCTCACCGCCGCCTGCGCAAGCCGCCGACACCAGTCGCATCAGCCGCCGCCCTCGGCATCCACCTCCCCGGCACTCTGCCCGCGCCGCCCCGCGGCACTGCTCTCCACACCACATCCCTCCGTCAGCAGCGCCGCATGGCGTGGGCTGCCGGCCACTCGAGATGGCCCGGAGGGGCGGCGGGACTCTCTCGCCGTACCCGGCTACTCAGCCATGCCGTTCCACCGCCCGGCCCTGACCACCCACCCCTAGCCCTTTGAGCCCATCTCACCCCTAAGCGCTCATGCAGAGCTTAGGCGAGCGGAGCGGAGATGGGCTTCAGGTTCGCAGCAAATTATCCAGACAGACTGCGGCCTCGCCCGTCTCTCAGACCGAGGTCTGTTTGCGCCTGGTCGCCTGCATAAGGGTCGATCTCGGCGGTTGGGTTAGTGTTGGCATCCCGAGTGAGGTAAGGGTGACTGAGCCGTGGGCAGGGCTTATCCGGAGCCTGCAGAGCAGCGGAGCCGGCTGCGGACGTGGAGAGGTGCCTCCGTGTCTAGGTGTGAATAGGGGTCCGCTGTGATCATTCACAGTGGGGGGGGGGGGGGGTGTACAGGAATTGTATGCCCCTGCTGGCTGGTCCGGGATAGGCCCCCGTTGGCCCGGGGGAGCTGCGGCTAGCGCCCAGTCCCCCGCGTGTCGTCGTCGCCAGCACTAAGAACGGAGCCGTTTCGTCCAGTTGGCGTAGAAGGGCGTTGTTGCTTGCTGCTGCTGCTGCTGCTGCTGGCCGGCGGCGGCTGTCGCGGCGTCATCCGAGGGAGCGGCGTCGCCACGGCTGGCGGCGTCGTCCCTCTTGGTCGCGTAGTCCAGCAGGTGGTGCAGGTCCCTGCATTTGAGATGCCTCGTCAAGGCCTCACTAAAGTAGAGCTGCCCGTACTCGCCGTACGAGAACAGGGGGGCCACGAGTAGTTGGAATCGATCGAGGAAGCGCGGCGGCGGCTGTTCCCCTCTCGAGTGGTACCTTCTCCGGAGGCTGCGGATATGAACGCATTTCGAGGCGGCCGCATGGACGAGTCGGGTGAGAGTAGCCGTCCACACGTCGTCCGCTTTGAACGTGACGTTGTCGATGTCGACCCTGTAGAAGTCGATCAGCGTAAACTTCCAGAGGAGCAGGCAGAGAGTCGTCGTCACTAGGGGAAGACGTTGGTCCTCCACGTAGCAGAAGAGTATCCTGTCGCGACTGGGAGCAGGGGTGTCGGGAATGATCAGCTTTATCCGGCTGAATAGATGCGCGATTATTCGGCATCGGCCGAGGTGTGCGCAGGACTCGCGTTCGCGGTGGCAGAGGCGGCAGACGGTCCTGGCCTCTCCCCGCCTCCTCGTCCTCCTCCTCCTCCGGCGGCGGCGAGAGCGGCGGGAGCGCGCCCGCTCGAGCCAATCGATGCACCGCCGCCAAAGCGGTGCCGCGCCGCCGCCGCCGGCCCCTCGGCTCCTGCGGACGCCTCACCGCATGCGACAAGCGCTGAGGGCACAAAGTTTACTTGTTGACTACGGTAAGGGTTGTCTGCGTGTGAGTGTGAGTGAGTGAGTGACACACGCACACAGTTGTCTTCGCGGGTTGGATTCTTTGGGCTAAAATTCATTTGGGTGAGAATGGAGTTCTCTGGGTAAGCTCAGCTGTGAACTTCCCAGAGTTGTTTGCTCTCCCTCCCTCCCTTACCCTGTTCATGACTTGCTAGCGGGACCTGAGTATTGTAAAAATACTGTAAGGCATATCGGTTCCCTGGGCGTTCACTAGCGCTCGCTTGCGATGCAACAGCGTCTGACCCTGTTGCACACTGCTCGGTCACCGCCGCGCTCACCAGGTCTGCTCGGCGGTCACCGCCGCGCTCGCCATGCCGCTCGGGCGCGCGGTGCTTCTCTGCTCGGCGGTCACCGCCGCGCTCACCATGCCGCTCGGACGCGCGGTGCTTCTCCGCTACGACTCGATTCTGAACGCGAGCAGCGGCGACGAAGCGTGGGCCACGCACGCCCCGTATTTGGACAAGAGGAGGCATCAATGCCACGCGAAGGTGATGGCTCCCCGTGGTGAGCCATCTCTGCGAGTCCTCGATCACGAACTTGTGCAGCTTCGAGACGCCGTCTATGTAGATGGGAGATTCCACGTGCGGGCCGACAAACACTCTATGGCCGCACTCGCAACGATCATGGCACGCCAGCAAGGCCGCGATGCGCTCGCCGACATCTCAAACACGGACGTTTGCAAGCAGCGGTCGCATGTCGAGGCATGCGTGAGCGCCGCCGCCCGAGAGGTGATCACAGACACAGATGGCAGAAAGGGTTGGAAGATGGCTGCATCCGGCTGCCCAGCCCCACATCGCTGCCCGCCCATGTTCAGCGTGCACAACAGCACCCTCTTCGTCGTGTCGGCTATGTCGATGCAACAGCCACAGCAAGGTGGCTCACGCCCAATCTCGAGAATTGAGCTACTTCAGGACAGGGCGTTTGCCAGCCTCTTGTGCCAAAAGTGCCACACCACGCGGCGAGTGCGCGACGCCTTTGCATTCGCTGCACGCTACAACTGCCCATCACTCTTCGGCGGAAGCTTTGGGGAGTGGCTTAACGAGGTCTTCATGCCGGGCTACCACATGAGCACCGTCTCGTGGACGAAATGGATGGCGGGGCGTGGTGCCCCAGTGGCGCTATTCGAGCAGTCCGGCACGCGCACATGTCCACTCAGGGCACAGTCCGGCCGGCTGCGAGCGGGCTGGTCAATCGACACATGGGGCGGCGCGGGGCTGCGCATGCTGCCGCGAGCCCAGCCCCACCGCTGTGTCCGCGTCGACAATATGATCGTCGGCGTCTCACGGGCGGCAGACTTGACCGCGAGACGAAGCGCAGCACAGGCTTCTGCCCTGACGGCCGAGCTTCACGGGCTGCGGGCCCGACTCATTAAAGAAGGGCGATCGAAATGGTCTGGGTCACCGGTCTGGGCGCGTGTGTCAAACCGCAGCTCTGCCAGGCCCCAGTCATTGCTGTGGCTCAAGCGCTCCAGACGTCGCGCCATGGCTAACGACACTGCAGTGATCACTGCGGCGCACACCGCCGGCCTCGACGTCGTCTGGCCACGCGGCAGCCGCCTTGGCGAACGGCTCGATCTCATGGGACAGGCCGACGTTATCTTCCTGCCGCATGGCGCCGACGGCGCCAACCTTGTATTCATGCAGCCGTGCACACTCCTCGTTCAGTTGTGCCCGTGTGGCTACAGAGACAAGGACAGTTGCGAAGCACACTATTTTGGAAACTTGGCAAGGGCCCTTGGTGGCGGGTATGTAGCAGCCCACCTGCAGCACGACGAGAATCCTACCTCACGACGTCAATGCGTCGCGGCGAGGAAGAAGTGGAATACTGCGACCATGTTTGCGAGTGAACCATTCTTGATCGCCTTGCTGGCGCACGCAATCAATGAGTACCAACGCCTTTTCACCAATTGTACGCGTTCCCTGCACACCGTGCCCGGGCGGACGCTCCGCCGCCAAGAGCAGCGCTAAGAAGACCGCGGCTCTCGCTCGTCCCAGGGATGTGGCCGTGTCTTTTGATTCAGGCGCCGTCCCTTCGACTCGTGTCGTGCGACCGCCTTTTGTTGTAATCTGAGTGCACGAGATACGCCCCCGAGTTCATTTTAATTACAACAGAGCCGGCGATCGCGCAGCACAGAGCACACAGGGATTTTATTTTTAAGGAGTCCCCAGAGGAGTGGTGGTGCTAGCCGTCGCCCGCCCACCCTTGGGCCTAGCCTTGGCGCTTGGGCGTCTGCCTGTTCCTATCTCTCTTTGCAGTCTCTCGCCAATTCTCGCAGCGACCTTCATGCCGCCTCGCGTTCTTGGTTCGTCCCACTCTCGTCGTTCTCTCTCCTGCGCTGTTTCATCCTCTGACTCGTCGCTCTCCGGTCTGCCTCGTTCTGCGACGACGCCGCCGCCTGCCGATGGCAGCCCATGTGGCGGAGGGCGTGCGCTGGGGTGTTCATGGGGTCCCGTACCATGCGGAATCGACCCTCAAGGAGCTTGTGATGAAAGCGAGCGGCGACTTGATCCTACCCACGGAACGTCGCCGCATAGCATTTTATCTCCTGCGTTCGCATTTGGGCGGGAGCGGCCGCACCACTGCTCGGTACCCCCCCTGCACAATTAAGCTCATCCCTGCTGCTAGGGGGGGGGGGGGGTCCCGAACCCCCTAGCAGCAGAGCGCACTGGACCCAGCTCTCCCGCCTCTTTGCCCCCCCCCCCCCCCCCCCGGGCTTGTTTTAAGGGGACCTTTCAAAAAGATTTGTTTCCCGGGCCTTTCAACCCAAAAAACCCTTCCCGTGTTCAGGGGTGGCGGTTTTCTTAAAAATTTTGG